>NC_134853.1:47704227-47961727 GCF_049852395.1 Peromyscus maniculatus bairdii
CAGGTGGATCTCTGTGAGTTCGAGGCCAGCCTGGGCTACCAAGTGAGTCCCAGGAAAGGCGCAAAGCTACGCAGAGAAACCCTGTCTCGAAAAACCAATAAAAATAAAAATAAAGCCACATTGGAATGAGCCAGGCATGGCAACTCAAGCCTTTAATCTCAGGAAGTGATGTCAGAAAGCAGAAAGGTATTTAAGATGTGAGGACCAGGAACTATAACCGGGTTAATTAAGCTTTTAGGCCTTGGAGCAGCACAGTTCAGCTGAGAGGCATCCAGTCTGAGGAAACAGGATCAGCTGAGGAACTGGCTAGGTGAGGAAACTTCTGAGGAAACAGGATCAACTGAGGAACTGGCTAGGTGAGGAAGCTGTGGCTGGTTCTGTCTCTCTGATCATTCAGCGTTCACCCCAATACCTGGCTCTGGGTTTGTTTTTGTTAATAAGACTCTTTAAGATTCATGCTACACTAGCCTGGTCTACAGAGAGAGTTCCAGAACAGGCTCCAAAGCTACACAGAAAAACCCTGTCTCAAAAAAACAACACAAAACAAACCAAAACAAACAAAGGCACCTTCCTCTGGCACTGTGCTCAAGTTAGATCTGAGGTTCTTTCCAGTTCAGTCCCTCTGGACTGGGCTGTGTACTTGTATCTATCTGTCTCTCTCGCCCATGCACGTGCAGATGGTGAACTCCTTAGGGAGCTGTATCCCCTGCAGGAGGCCTGGCAGATTGGGTTGTCTAGTATTGCTACAGAAAGGTGAAAGAAAACAATTTACACAGAAAAGCCCATCTTCAGTAACAAAAGACGTTAAGAAAGGAGCAAGGGAGGCTAGCTTGCTAGGGCGGAAAAGCTGCTTCTTTGGACGAAAATAGACGTTAAAGAAGAGGCAGTGTTTAAAATAACAAAATAATAAAATTTAAAAAGTGGAAAAAAATAGAGGGGTGCAGGGAAGGTACTGAAGCCCTGGATTGAGCTTTAGACCCAGCTAGGTCAATAGCGACGTTCACTTCTTCTGTTTCCAAATTTGCAAAATTAATGGGAGATGGACCTGTTTTAACCGGGTGTGTGTGGGGGTGGGGGAGGTCTGGTTCATGAAGAGATGACCTCTGTCCCCTGGTGGGTCACAATGGTAAGTTAAAAGGGTGGGTTTGTAATTTAAGCCTCTCCGGAGCCTTCTTGCTGGCTCCTTTCTGTGGTGAATTGACCTTCATCACTCAAACTTGCACAATTCATTCTCATGATAAATAACCTTGGTGCCATGTTTACTCTATCGCTGTGTTCATCAGCGCATCTCCAGGCTGGGAGAGCATGGAATCCGGAGAATCAAAAGGAGCAAAAAGCGCATGTGGGCACTACATACGTACGTGCCAAGAGTAGGAGGCTTCACTTATATTATTAACTGGAAGTCTAAAGAGAGCACGCTCAATGTCATCCCCTCCCTGGCACCCGAAATCAGGTGGTTTTTGTTCCTCAGGGATCAAGCTCACCGCCAAGCGCAGCCTCCGCGGATCCTAACGCCGCCCTGCATGAGGTCCCAAGCACCCGCCTGGCCAACATCACCGTGGGCTTTCTGGGACCCCGGGCGCTGCTGACCACTTCCTCCTCGGCTCCTTCCTGGCTTCTCACCACGGGCGCTGTCCAGGCTCTTGAGCGCCCCGCAGTCAGCACCGGCAGAACGGGGTACTGCCAAACAGTTAATATTTTACTTTATCTCAGGATGGTTTTTGGCAGTTTTATAGTGTTAGCTTTCCATTGCTACATTGACTAATCACCACCTATTTACTAGCTTCAAACAACAGAAATGGATTATTTACAATTTTGAAGTTATCATACTTAACTGGAATCAATGTGTCCGAAAATATGTGTAGTTTTTGAAATCTCCAGAGAAGATTTTATTTTAATTTACTTTTGCCTGCTTTTCATGTCTTCTCGGGCTGACTCGTTCTTTGGTTCCCGGTCTTTCTCTGTCTTCAAAGCCATCTTAGCATCTTCACATCTCTCTGGCTGACCCTTGCCTCTGCTGTAAGACCTCTCATTTGCCCCTCCTCTCTTCTTCCTCTAAGGACCTTTACATTCAGACCACTGAAATAATCCAAGTCAGAATCTCCACTTCAGATATCTAAACATGTGATAAGATCTGAAAATCTCTCTTACCAGGTGTGGCCGTTTGAATAAGAATAGCCCCCATAGGCTCATCTATTGGAATGCTTAGGAAGTGGTATTAGGAAGCGTGGCCTGGTTGCAAGAAGTTTGTCATGGGGGTGGGCTTTGAGGTTTCACATGCTTATGCCGGGCCAGGTATCTCTCTCTCTTCCTGCTGCCTGCAGATCTGATGTAGAACTCTCAGCTTCTTCTCCAGCACCATGTCTGCCTGCACACCTCCATGCTTCCTGCCATGACGATAATGGACTAAACTTCTGAAACTGTAAGCCAGCCCCGATGAAATGTTTTCCTTTTTCAGAGTTGCCATGGTCCTGGTGTCTCTTCACAGCAATAGAACATTGACTAAGACACCAGGTAAAGTAACACATTACAGGTTCCAGGGATTAGAACTCAGAGCATATGGGAGGCAGAGCCAGGTGGATCTCCATGAGTTCGAGGCCAGCCTGGGCTACAGAGTGAGTTCCAGGAAAGGTGCAAAGCTACACAGAGAAACCCTGTCTCGAAAAAACAAAAAACAACAACAACAAAAAAAAAAAAGAACTCAGAGCATATTCGGGTTGGGTGGGCTGGGGCTTTTTTGCTGCACAAGGCTTCTCATTACCTTAACTTTCTCGTCACTGAAGTGGTCCGAACATAATAAAAGGTACACTGAACTGGAATTTATTGAGTAAAAAATTAACATATTAATTAACATATTAATTCAAACTGATATTAAAATGTATGCCCAAGGAATAATTCCATTAAATACACATTTTGAAATGAGCACATTCTCTTCTTTTTTGTTTTTGTTTTGGTGTTTTGAAACAGGATTTCTCCATGTTGCCTTGGCTGTCCTGGATCTTGCTCTGTACACCAGGCTGGCCTGGAACTCACAGATATCCACCTGCCTCTGCCTCCCAAGTGCTGTGATTAAAGGTGTGCACCTCCACAGCCTGGCTGAAATCAGCCCATTTTCAGTAGTGAAGTACTGTTTATTATGTGTTAGGTGTGTGCGCAGTTGTCTGTATGTGTGTGTGATGTATGTACTTGTTAGAGTGGGTGTGTATGTGTGTACGGAGGGCAGAGACTGATGCTGGGTGTCTTTCCTCAATTGTACCACCTTTATTTTTTGAGACAGGGTCTCTCACTGAACCTGAAGATGATCAATTTGAAGGGGCTGGAGAGATGGCTCAGTGGTTAAGGTACTTGTTGCTTTTGCAGAGGACCTGGGTTCAATACCCAACATCTATATGATGGTTTTTAACAATCTAAAATTCCAATTCCAGAAGATCTAATGACCTCTTCTAATCTCTGAGTGTACTATGCAAGTATGTGGTACACAGACATAAATGATACACAGACATTCATGTGAGCAAACACTCATATACATCAACTAAATAAATACAAAATTATTGTTTAAAAAAAGATGATGGGTTGGGGATTTAGCTCAGTGGTAGAGCGCTTGCCTAGCAAGTGCAAGGCCCTGGGTTCAGTCCTCAGCTCTGAAAAAAAAAAAGGGCTGGAGAGATGGCTCAGTGGTTAAGAGCACTGGCTGCTCTTCCAGAGGTCCTGAGTTCAATTCCCAGCATCCACATGGTGGCTCACAACCATCTGTAATGAGATCAGACATGCAGGCAGAACTCTGTGTACATAGTAAATAAATAAATTAATTAAAAAAAAAAGATGAACAGTTAGGCTAGGCTGGCTGGTTACTGAGCTTGAGGAATCAGCCTTCTTTGCACTCCCACCTGAGCTCTGGAGTTATAGGCACAGCTGCTTCCTACATGGTTCTGAGATTCTGAACTCAAGTCCTCATGTTTGAATAGCAAGCGCTCCACCAAACGGCGCCATCTCCCTAGATCCAATAATTCAACAATTTATAAACCACAGCAGATTCTACACCAATGCCATTATCTACTACTAGGTTTTTCCTAATCATTTAGAGTTTAAGTTTTTAAATTCTGGCACGTGCGCGCGCACGTGTGTGTGTGTGTGTGTGTGTGTGTGTGTGTGTGTGTGTGTGTGTGTGTTGTGATGACAAGAGCACATATGTATCACAGCATGTATATTGGAGGTCAAAGGACAAACTTTATGGAGTCAGTTCTCCTTTAAACATTTATATGGCTTCTGGGGGTTGAACCCAGGCTGTTATACTTAGTGGCAGGCACCCTTACCTACTAGGCTATCTTGCCAATCCTTTGTAATATACATTTTTTGTAGGTTCCCTGTATGAGAGAAAACATGTGTTATGGTTAGCTTTCATTGTCAACTGAACACAACTTAGAATCATTTGGGAAAAGTCTCAGTCTTGGATGTTTATGTTGGGTTGGTCAGTAGGTAGGTCATTGGGTTGGGGGACTACCCTAATTAGGTTAATTGATATAGGAAGACCACTGTGAGTGGCACTAATCCCTAGGCAGGGGGCCCTGACTGTTTCAAGCATGGAGAAATGGAAGGGCTGAAGAGATGAGTGAGCAGGGGACAAGGACTAGAGTTCAGTTCCTAGCATCTATGTTGCAACTGAATGCCGTTTTCTGACTTTGCAGTCATACACGGAGACACTTGGCACTCACTCTTACACACATACATAAAAATAAATATTCTGTAAGCAGAGGCAGAGTTTTCTGTCCTGACCCCAGTTCCCAAATACCTGGCAGCCACTTCCTAATTACCACATAGAGAATTATATAAATCATAAATGCTTGGCTGATTGTTCAGGCTTATTGCTAACTAGCTCTTACATTTAAATCGATCCATTCCATTAATCTGTGTATCGTCACGTGGTTGTGGCTTTATTGGTCCTCTGGCATCTTGCTTCTTGGGAGGCTGGCTTCAGTCTCTCTTGACTCCTCTTCCTTTGAGTCCTCAGTTTGATTGTTCCACCTAACCTTATCCTGCCTCAACACAGGCTAAACAGCTTTATTACCAATGAAAATAATACATATTCACAGTGTACAGAAGCTTATCTCACAGTAATAGTCCACTTAAAAATGGCAAAATCAAGCTGTACACAAGCAAGTGAGCACCCATGTGTTCATTTATCTCTGCTTGTGATTTGGTGTATTGTTAGAAATAAGTTCAGGGTCCCAAAGAAAGAGACCACCATTCCAACCTTACTCTTAATAAAGAGGGCATGCTTGGAAAATTGAACACAGATAGGAAGTGCACTTGGGTTTTTTTGTTTGTTTGTTTTTTGTTTTTTTGAGACAGGGTTTCTCCGTGAAGTTTTGCTGCCTGTCCTGGATCTTGCTCTGTAGACCAGGCTGACCTCCCTCCTCAAATTCACAGAGATCTGCCTGGCTCTACCTCCTGAGTGCTAGGATTAAAGGCATGTGCCACCACCGCCTGGCTTGTACTTGGTTTTTATTCAAACTTAGGTGGTGACTGTCTTTTCCCCATTGGCTGGGGTCTGATCTCAGTCTTGACTGAAAAGAATTGGCAAACAGAAAATGAAGGATCATGGAGTCACTGCTCTAGGCCATCAAATTCCTGGAATACAGTAGTGGTTTTACTGAGTGCTGATGGAAATTAAAACATTTGAATAAAGTCTTACAAGTAGGGAGAGTAAAAAGATTTGAATTCCTTGCCGTAAACACAAGTTTCATGATATTTGATACAAAAGTTTTATATTTGATGTTCTTACAGTAGGATATTTCTTGCTGTCTTGAGTTCCTGCTGCCTAGACATCCCAACATGATGGACTTCTTTTCTCCCCTAAATTGCTTGTTGATGAGGTATTTTATCACAGTAACAGAAATGAAATTGTAACAGGGCCCCAGACCTTAGTAGTCTTAGTAGACCTTAGCACAACTGACTCCATTGTGGAAGTACCATTCAGGCTGTAAAACTCAGCATGTAGACAGTACCACCTGCCCAAACTAAAACAAGGGCGGAATCCATCAAAGTCCATAATTCTAGGAGAGTCTCTAAATGTACTAACCTTACTTTTTGGCTTCTGTAGTTCTGCTTCTGGCTAACTGTTCTTGTTAACTAAAATATGTAAACTTAGAACATGGTTTTTTTTTTTTTTTTTTTTTGTGCTTAAAATCCCACCCTGAGAAAGGCTTGGGGCTACACTGGGATCCTGAACACTCAGTGTAATCGCCAGCTGACTAATAGACTTTGTTCTGGCTTAAACCCACGTCTAAGCAGTCTTCTCTGGTAAATATCCCACAACAAAATGAAAACATGCAATATTTGTCTTTTTGAGTCTGAGACTTAACATGATCTCTAGTTCCATCCACTTTTCTGCTAATAAGCATTGCCAACTTTGAATGAGGATTGTAGTCTCTGGAGATTTTGGTCAGACTAAGAGCCTATCTGTTAGATATCAAGGCAGTTGAATGAAAATGGGCACAGTAAAGAAACCAAACTAGCCACTCCAGGGGTGAAAAGGATTTTGTTTTTTCCAAGCTGCCAAAACTGTCTCCTGAGAAAGCAAGGAAAAGTGCCGGGGGAAAGATTTCCAAAGTTAAATGAGAATAGGAGAAAGGGGGCTTGTGAGCTGGGGTGGGACTCGTGAGCAGGCACTGAGGGAGCCTAGCCTAGCATTGACCTTGACAAGTAAACAGGCCCCACAGTCAAATGTTAAGTGAAGAGCCACCTGTTCTCTTGCCAGAGATGAGAATGACTCCCTTTTTTAGCAAACAGGAACTTTCTTCAAGTCCCCGAGAGAATGGTGGCTTTTGTCTAAATGCTGGGCCTTTGGAAAAGGAATTTCTTGGGGGACCAGACAGTAGCCATGGGACTTCATTAATTCTAAGAGAAATTTTAATATTGAGTGACTAATTGCAGAATTCTTAAATTTCTTTTTATTAAGAAGAGAATCTAAATTTTCATTTTAAAATTCTGCCCTTCTAACTGTAATTTGAGTCTTAAAAATATGATATTTTAAAAAGGACCTATTCCTGGTGCAATTTATTTTACATTTGCTCTTTTGCCTATCTTTTTCATATTCTATTTCAAATTCAATATTAACATACAAAACTTTATATTTATACAGACAATTTTGACTTTGAAATTACATCACAACACAAACTGTTCTCATTGATGCAACATTTCTTTCATCCTGGAAGAAAATCTCCTAAAAGATCATTATGTATCCAGCACGTTGACCTGCATATTTCCTATAAACATAATGTAAATGAATAACTACCTATTTCGACAAGTTTCCCCATAGAAATGAATTAGAATTTTTAAGGTAACAAACAGTCAGCTTTGGGCGCTTAACTACAATCTTTTAAATTCAAACCCAGCACCCTTGCCATTAGGATTACAACCTGTCCCTTGTGAAAGACAGACTTCTAGGACCCATCAACCAGTGCTTGCAACAAAATAATTTCAAACCAACTATTTTTACTCAAAAGCAAGGTGTACAACACTGTAACAGATGCTCGGACTCTGAAGAATCACAGGTGTGATGTATTGTTTAGTTCAGAAGTGAGAACCACATGAAAAAAAAAAACCTTGATATACAGTGAATGTCAGATGTAACTCTACAGAGTTCCCAGAAGGGTGATGAGACACGGGAGGCCGGCTCAAAAAGTGCCCAGCAATCGAGACAGGCCAGAAGGACCAGAGCCCCTCATCCACGCCAGCACCTGAACTCAGGCCCTGTGGCTAGCTTTGTACCAGCCAGCTGCAAGGGGTCACCCCTTCATTGCGCTACACCAGCTCCAGTTCGCTCTGACCTCCTCGCTGCAGGAACAACGACAATCAGGATCTGAGCCTAGACTCAAAGGCCCGCCCCCAGCCCACCCAGAACACCAGACCCCGCCCTCGCCCCGCCCACAACGCCAGGCCCCGCCTTCTCCGGGTTGCCTGCCGCGCAGGCGCAGAAGCTCTAGTGTGTGGAAGCTGCGGCCCGGCGGGCGGGGTGAGTTGGGGCCCAGGCTTTGGGGTCACTGCAACCCTTGTGTCTTCGCTGAGGCGGCGAGGCCTCCTTGTAGGTGGACCAGCCTAGAAAGAGAGGTTTCCCACGTGCCCTCGCGTCCACATTCACAGCGGCGCCGGACGGCCACCGGGCCGAGTCCTGGCGTTTGCGGGAAGAGCCGGGGTCGGGGAGGGAACCAGGCCAAGTCCAGTCTTCACGGTGACCCGGGATCTCTTGTCCCCTCGCGATCTCTCCTTGCCCCGCACTCCACTCTGCTAATTTGGGGTGCATCAGTGGCCTCCCGAGAAAGGGAGCCTAACCACGGCTTTCTGGCAACACCGAATATTAGGGGTCGATCCTACCCGAGCCCACTTCTGGCTCCCGGACTTATGCAAGTCACTTTTACCTCCATCCAGTTTCAAGTGTAAAATGAGGATGATGAAAGTGACGTATCTCAGAGTAGTTGGGAGAAGGTTCTTGCGTGTTTTGAGCCCGGGTGTCTAAAGGAAGATGTTTACGTTTCCTCTTCTCACGCTGGAGAATAGCCGCCCAAAACTAAACAGTATTTGGACATGGGATGTTTGTAGCCAGCTGAAAAGCAAAATATTAAATATGCTAGCAGTACATCCTGTGTTAGAGAAAATGCAGGTGCTAGGTAATGTTTAAGTTAAAAACTGAAGCTGATGGTTCGGCAGGTGAAGGCTTTGGCTGCCAAGCCTGATGGTTCAGTCTCCGGAACCCACGTGGTGAAAGAGATCCTCACCGATGCAAATCGAAACACGGAAACACGTGCACATCTTTACACACACACACACACACACACACACACACACACACACACACACACACACGTAAATAGATTAAAAAAATTTAAAAAATGCTGTAACACTTGATGTTTAGAAAACTGCACGGAAAAAAAAATAGCCAAAACATATTTGTGTAAAGAGTTAACAATCAGGCCTGAGGCTTCTGTCATTTGTAGGCTCTGCCTGCAGCCTTGGCCCTTGTTTGGCACCTGGAAACTTGGAGTTTGGGCGTGTTCTGATGTAGTAAATGTTCTATGCCCAACGTTATATTTTATGCCAAAATTACCAGTTACCATACAGTTCCCGGTCTCCAAGTCTCTAATGGGTTCCCCTGAGCTCAGATTCATAGCTGCTTGTTCCTTGTGAGGAGGAGAGTGTGTGCTTACCTGAGAGGGAGAGAGCTTATGGAAGTTATGGAAAAGAGTCCTTGTCCATTCTAATCAGGTTGTATACTCATTCAAATGCTGTATGAAATGTGCAAGAGTAAACCTACAACCATGTGCTGATTCCTTTGAATCCTTCTGTTGGCCAAGAGAGCCTTAGAGAGTTCCAGACACAACTTTGATAATGGAAAGTTAATGGATGCAGGTTTGTAAATTTAGAGATAGAAAGACCAGATTTGCCATCTCATTGTGGGGAGGTCGGAGGATTGGAAGTTAAGGAGATTGAAAAGGGTTTGAAATGGCTAAGTAAAGTGCACAGAAGTTGTTGAGAGAGAGGTGTGGTGGATAAGGCTAGGCCCAGTGTGCTTTCTTTCAAGACTTTCTGAATACATGAGAAAGTGATGACTTTGTGGTCATCTAGAATTGACTTCTGCTAAATGGGTGATGTAGTGTTTACTTACCTCAAGTTAAAGGTGACCATGTGCTTTTCTTTAGTCAGCCAATATGCGCTTCAGGCAAAGCTTTAAGAACCAGCTCTGTATTAGAGCTTTTCCCCTTACCCCATTCTGCTGTAGGAATCGGAGCATTTGCTGAGATGTGTTAGCAAGGACACCTGCATATACCACCCCCCAACACACATATGCTTAAAAAAAATCATATGGGGAAAACAGTATTAAAAAAGAATGAAGAATTCTAACAGATGAAGTATAAATAATTATTAAATCTTCATCCAGAAAACCTCTATAGAATACACTTGGGTCAGATAAGGAAATTAGAATATGTTAGGATAAAAGATACTAGGAAAATTTTTCCTATATATGATAGTGATGTCATGTAGGAGAATTGATTTTTTTTAAAGCACCATGCTTAAGTATTTAGGGATAAATTTTCATTATTTCTACAACTTATTTTCAGATACTTTTAAAAATAATCATACATATGTATATATATTTGGGCTGGAGAGATGGCACAGTGCTTAGAGCATGTGCTGCTCTTGAGGAAGACCAGAGCTTGGTTCTCAGCACCCATACTGGGCAGCTTACATTTGCCTGTAACTCCTTGCAGGAGATCTGATGCTTTCTGCCCTCCACCGGTACCTGCATTAACATGCACATACCCATGGACATACTCATACTTTAAAATTTAAAAAATTGTGCATTTCTATCCAGGTGTATAGGTGCACACCCTTAGTCTTAGCACTCTGGAGGCAGAGGCAGGCAGCTCTGTGAGTTCAGGGCCAGCCTGGTCTACAGAGTTGAGTTCTAGGACAGCCAAAGCTACACAGAGAAACCCTGTCTTGAAAAACAAACCAAAACAGCAAAAATTGTATGTTTCTTTACTGATATTTAGATAAAACAAATACAGCAAAGTGGTAATACATGTGTAATCCAGACAAGGTGTGAGTACTCATTATATGGTTCTTTTAACTTTTGTAGATTTTAAAAAATTTTTCATAATGAGAACTTGGAGAGAAAAGATGGCAGCTTAAAAGCAGGAATTAATTTTTCTGTCACTAGTCCACTAGGTAGTGCAGCGATTAGGGCTCCTGACTATTAGGTTTACAGTTTTTCTCCCCAGTCCAGTGTGAATCTTCCAGCTGCTACTGTCAGCATTGATGACAGGGTGAGGAAAGAGCCCATTCTAAGAAGTAGTTCTTATTTCCTTGATGAAAATTTCCCCTCTGAGACATGCATGCAGGGGGCATGTCTTAGTGTTGAGCAATTTTTTTTGTTTGTTTGTTTTTTTACTGTGCACTGAGTGGCTTTACAGCTAATATTAGTTAGTACTGAAGGCTGGCAAGCTCAAGGTGCTGGCAGATTTGTCTGTCCTTGCTACAAGCAAGGGTAAGGTAGACCCCAATTTAAAAAAGGTCTAGTTGTCTTGGTGTTCTTCTTGTTACCTCACATAAATGCCAGGTTTGCTCTCTCACCTACTCTTGTTAGGGCTCATCTCCAAGCACTACCACACTGTGGATTAGATTTCTGCAGAGGGGTTTTCAGACACTTGGCGCGGGGTGGGGTGGGGTGGGTGGGTGGTGGTGGTGGTGGGTGGTGGTGGTGGTGGTAAAAACAGTCTGTAACAGAGTGGTTGGAGTGTGCCATTTGTGTATTGACCTTTTTTTTTTTTTTTTTTTGTATGGCAGTCCTGGGGCGAGAACCCAGGGTTTCATGCATGCTCTACCATTGAGCTGTCCTCTTAGTCCTGTGCATTGGTTTTGAGGTTTATTTTAGCTGATTTGTTTCCCTTCTTTTTCTTCTGTTGAATTATAGACCAATCAAATTTGAATGAGCATTAAATACCTAAAAGTTTAATTTTGAAGATTAAAGTATTGTTATTTTTCTTTAAACTTTTCAGTAAATAACAGATGCGGGTAAAAGATCCCTCAAAAGACTTACCTGAGAAAGGCAAAAGAAATAAAAGACCGTTGCTACCTCATGACGAAGATTCTTCAGATGACATTGCTGGTAAGTTGTACGGTCTGATATCTCAGAGAGAGGTTGGGGTAAAGAAGGAACAGTAGATGCTTTTCAGTCAATATGTTCAGTACTTTATTTTCACCATTTTCTACATAAATCTGAGAACTAGCGTGTCTAGTTCCCCTCACAAAACCATTGTTGGTGTTATTGGGATTTTGTTTTAAGTTAGAAGTATATTAAAATTGTCATATTGTTCTTTGTCTTTTCTCATGGCTAGAGCTGTCCTGGAACTTACTTTGTAGCCCAGGCTGGCCTCAAACTCACAGAGATCCTCCTGCCTCTGTCTCTCTAGTGCTGGGATTAAAGGTGTGCACCACCGCTGCCCACTTAGACTTGCGTTTCCTGAAAATGAACTTGGAATCTTTGTTTTCTATTCTTGTTATTTAATAATTTGGAGGAAAGAAAGGAGGTTTTGGCTTTATATCACCATTTGCAAAGTAGAAGGTTTCCATGTAGAGTTTTTATTTTATTTAAAATATAACACACCAGGCTAAGTATGGTGGTACATGCCCTTAATCCCAACATTTTCAGGAGGTAATGGCAGGCAGATCTCTGAGTTTGAGGCTAGCCAGAGTTACATTACTGGTTTTTACTTATTTAATATAAAAAACTGTGGAAACTGGACTATTACAATTTTATATTCAGGAATATTCATCTAACCTATTTATCATATGAAATTTAGATAATGATATAATTTACAGAAACCTGAAGGAGAATTACTTAAAAATATAAAGAAAAATTATTTACATTTTCCCATAAAATGTTATCTTTAGTCCATCCACTTATTTCTAAGGTCACCAATGATTTCAGTTATACAAATCTGAATGGCAGCATCAGAATATTTATGTTATCCTGGTCAGAACCCATCCCATGGATTATGGAGAAGATATCTAGAATAGAATGAGTTTTCACTTTAGAATATTAAATTGTAAAGTTCATACAAAGTAATGACATTTTGTAAGCTGTTGCTCTGGGCGGGCTGGTCATTCATCAGCTTTCCCCAAATGTTCCTTTCTTTAATGACATGGGTCCTTCCTATTCGAGTTCCTTTTTTTTTTTTTTTTTTTTTTCTTTTCTTTTTGAGCCATGGTCTCTAGCCCTGGCTAGTTTCAAACTCACTGTGTAGCTGAGGCTAAATCAAACATCTGATTTTCATGCTTCTTCCTCCCAAGTGCTGGATTATAGGCTTGTGCCATTATACCTTGTGGGGTAGTGGGGTGCAAACCTGGGGCCTTGTGCATGCTAGGTAAGCATTCAGCTGAACTGCTTCCTTAGGCTCCTGGAACTAGTCCTTTCATGTCTGTTCTTATGGTTCGCCCTTGATGTAAAATTAGGAAATTTAATGTTTTATGTATTTCATTGTAAATACCTAGTGAGGAATGACATTCATGTCTGAATTGAATTAATAATAGCTAGCTGCACAACTAACCTTTCTAGTTAATTAGTATATGGTTGTGGCTTTGTAAATGTAGTTTTGATGTGGATACCTGAGTGTTCAGGTATTTGGGGACATGTAAGTATTAACTGGGCTCTTAGGAGAAGAATATAATTATTTGTATTTGTGCTTAGTTTTATTTTGTATTTGTGCTTAGTTTTAGCCATTTGTCTCTATATACAGTGGAAGCTTTTATAAATGATATTTAGGGACCAGACAAAAATTTGTCATGTGAGAATATTCATTAAGAATTCTGAAGCCAGGCAATGGTGGTGCACGCCTTTAATCCCGGGACTCAGGTGGCTGAAGCATTCAGATCTCTGAGTTCGAAGCCATCCTGGTCTACAGCGCCAGCCTCTCCAGGAAAGCCAGACCTACACAGAGAAACCCTGTCTCAAAAAACTAAAAACACAAACAAACAGTCAGAGCAGGACCATGGAAGCAGGAACTAAAGCAGAGACCACGGAGGAACACTGCATACTGGCTTGTTCCCTGTGGCTTGCTCAGCCTGCTTTTTTATACAGCTCAGGACACCTTGCCCAGAGATGGCACTGCCCTTGTGGGCTGGGCCTTCTCACATCAATCATTAATCAAGAAAATGCCTACAGACTTGCCTACTGGCCAATCCGATGGAGACAATATCTCAATTGAGGTTCTGTCTTTCCAGATGACTTCAGCTTGTATCAAGTTAATGAACTAACCAGTACTCTTGCTCATGGTAGTGCTTTCGCCTAGCAGAGAAAATGTTTTCATTTTGCCCCATATTATTCAGTAGGTTTAACATGCCAGCACATCAGTTATGCTGTCAGTGTGAATCATGTGAAGAAGGCAATAGCTGAGAATCTGTGGTCAGTTTGTTCAGAGTGCTTGAAAGAGAGAAGATTCTGTGATGGACAGCCAGTACTTCCCTCCGATGTTTGGTTGTGCCTCAAGTGTGGTTTTCAGGTAAGGAGGTATTATTTATATGTCTGTGTTTTCTTTTTTTTTTTTTTTAAATGCCTACTATGAGTTGGTCTTCTGGTGATATAGGCCTTAAAATAGATTCGTTTCATGTTTAGATTGTCATGCCAAGGTGGACTTATGAATGTTTAGGATTAAGTAAATATATGCTATGTTTAGAAGGTAATCATAATAGTATAGTTCATAAATAGTTTGAAAAGGAATCTAATGCACTTGTTCTCATATCTAGACCTGTTTTTATCTTTCTTTCTTAAATTTAGGAAATGGATGTTACCTTTTAGATTCCTTTTTCTCCATTCCTTTTTACCTTTTTTTTTTCATTAATTTACTTTGTGTGTGTGTATGTGCATACAACACATTTGTGAGTGTCAGAGGATGGCGTACTGGAGTCGCTTCTCTGTTTACCCTCATGTATGACCAGGGATCAAACTCAGGTTGTCAAGATGGGCAGCAGGTACCTTTACTCATTGATCTATCTCACCAGCCCTAATAAAGGAATTTTTCGCTGAAATAAAAGTTGTGGCACACGCCTTTGATCCCTGTAATTAGGAGGCAGAGACAGGCAGATCTCTGAGTTTGAAGCCAGCCTGGTCTACAGAGTGAGTTATAGGACAGCCAGGGCTGCACTGAGAAATCCTGTCTCAGCTTCCTGGCTTCAGAGACCAGGGATGCTTCAGGCATTATGTGTCACACAGCAATCGCCAAAGCTCATTTTGCAGATAGACAACCCTTTCCTAGACTCTAGCGAGGGATTTTACCACATTGGCCCTGTTTCCATGTTCGGTGGGCTTGAGGTGGAGGACTGGGAAATAGATGTTTGGGGTGGGCACCCCTGGGTTAGCAGGATGCTCAGTGTCCCATAGTATATAATATACAGGACAGCAAATGGCATGCGTTCCTAAATGACAGAGAAATCAATCTCCTGTAAATACTTAATGAACAGTAAGTTATCTACTTTACAGATAATGAAATTTGGTAAAAATTTATGTTACTCTTTGAAACTGTTCTCCCTTCTTAAAACCCAACCTGCTTAATTACAATTTAAGATTTGATCAATTTGAAAGAAACTTATATGTGAATCATACAAATAACATTTTGTTCATCTTCAGGGATGTGGTAAAAATTCAGAAAGCCAGCATTCGCTGAGACACTTCAAGAGCTCTGGGACTGAGTCCCATTGTGTTGTCATTAGCTTGAGTACGTGGACCATATGGTAAGTTAACTTTTGCTAGTACTTTATCTGCTAAAAAATACTGAGATTTATGAGGTAAAATAAAAATGTAATATCAATGTATACATTTTTCTCTTACACACAGTCTGTGGGATAATTTAAGAAAAGTAATTTTACCCGTGGACGTAAAGCTTATATTAAAAAAATAAATCCTACTTATCTTTCACATTTTCTTTGTACCATAAAGAAAATGTGTAATTTGTACTCTGTCTTGTTGAATTTTTTGTAACAAACTAATGCAGAATTCCAGCATCCTAAGAGGAGAAAGGTTCCTTAAGCACTCGGGTGGTTTGGGATTCTCTAACCCATGCAGTGATGGTTTTAAGATATTATTGGAGTCAAGTATGGTGTTGTACGGCTGTAATCAGAGCACTGGGGGAAAACAGGCAGGTGATTGTGAGTTCCAGGTCAGCCTGCACTCTATAGCTAGACCCTGTCTCAGAAAGACCAAAAACTGGGGCCAGAGAAATGGTTCAGAGGTTAAGAGTGTATATTACAGGGCTGGAGAGGTGGTTCAGAGTCCTGCTGTTCTTCCAGAGGACTCAGGTTCAATTCCCAGTACCCACAATTGTCTGTAACTCCAGGCCCAGGGATTGGATGCTCTCTTCTGGCCTCTGAGGGTACTGCATGCACATGATGCACATATATTCAGACAAATACTCATGCACATAAAATAAAAATAAATAAGACTTAAAACAAAAAACAAAACCAGGCATAATGATGTCCCAGCATTTGGGAGGCAGAGACAGGTGGATCTCTGTGAGTTGCAGTCTAGCCCAGTCTACATTGAAAGTTCTAGGACAGCAAATGCTTTATAGAGAGACCCTACTTTTGTTGTTGTTGTTTTGTCTTATTTTTTGAGACAGGGTCTCTCTTTTTCACCATGGCTGTTCTGGAACTCAACCAGATGGTCTTGAACTCACACAGATCTGCTTCTGCCTCCTGTGTACTCGATACTACCCCCAAAGAAGCCCCACCAACACACCCACTCGCATACATACACATGAGTTGGGTACACATATAAGTTGGGCTATATAACTGCTGTGCCTGAAGCCTTGTGACATTCTATGGCATTTAAGACAAACTGCAAAATTTGAACAGTGAGGATCTGTGTGAACTGTCTCTTGCTTATTTGCCCATCTTCTCCTTTGAGTTCCCTATTTCTATGCAATTTAAAGACAGAATTGTTAAGTGCATACCTTATATGTAATTACTGAAGGTGCTTCATAACATTGGCTTGCATTTTATATTTTTCAGGTGTTATGAATGTAACGAAAAATTATTGACACAGTGTAACAAGAAGGTTTTGGCTCAGATAGTTGACTTTCTCCAGAAACATGTTTCTAAAACACAAACAGGTAACTTAAGCAATTTGCTAAAGCAATTTGTAGTAAAATATGGTTCACAATTTGCATTAAGAGTTCATAAAGAATACCTTTGGGGCTGGAGAGATGGCTCAGAGGTTAAGAGCACCGACTGCTCTTCCAGAGGTCCTGAGTTCAATTCCCAGCACCCACATGGTGGCTCACAACCACCTGTAATGAGATCTGGCACCCTCTTCTGTGTACATAATAAATAAATAAATCTTAAAAAAAAAAAAAGAATACCTTTGACCCTCCACACTCAGGAGGCAGAGACTTGCAGATCTCTGTGCATTTGAGACTCTCCCGGTCTACATAGGAGGTTCCAGGCCCTCCAGCATTATATATTGAGAACCTACCTCAAATACAAAACAAATCACATCTTTGATTTCACTGGACTTCTCTCCGTCTGTAATTTGTGTGAAAAGACTGTCATGCATTTGTAGCCAGCAGTCTCATCGTGCTATCATGTAAGGTGTGTACATTTCTAATACGAGAAACAGCAGTTTGTAGCTAGCACAAGCTGTAAAATGTAAGAGTCCTAGTTTAAATTTAGTCTCCTGTACTATCAGCTGTGGGCGTCTACTCCTTGGTTTCCTTATGATCAAATTGGGATCAGAATTCTATTTTGAGGAGTGTTGTGAAGCTTGACAGTAATACGTGGTGAAGATTTGGGAATGATGTTTGTGAACACACTGGACTCGTTCCTGACACACATTTGTGGAACTGCTGTCTATATTGTGTGTTGTATAATTGCAGTGCTGTTCTGATCCTAGCTACTCAGATAGAGGCCGGACTTCTCTGTTGAGGGATCAAGTTGCCTACCAGTCTGCTTACTGGCCCCAGTTTTTAAATTTTCAAGGATTTACATTTCTTTGGGCCTGTGAGATGGCTCAGTGGGTAAAGATGCTTTCTGCCAAGCCTGATGCTTTTGAGTTCAATCCCTGGGACCCACATGGAGGGAGGAGAGTCAGTGTGTGTGAGTACACATTCCAGGGCACTTGTGGGGAGCCCAGAGGACTACCTGTGAGAACTGGTTCTTCCTTTTCACCATGTGGGTCCTGGGGACCAGACTTATGTCATCAGGCTTGACAGCATGTTCTCTTACCCCCTGAGCTGCCTTGGTTGCCTTTGAGATGCCTTTGAAGAAATGAACTGCCAGCAACTGAAAGGTTTTATAAAAATATAGTTATGATGAAAGTGCTGTGTTTGTTCCCAGGGCCTTGTGCAGGATAGGAAAACATTCTACCACTAAGTTACATCTTCAACCCTTTAGTTGTCGTACAGGACAAAAACAAAGAAAACCCCGTTGTTTCCAGTTGAATTCCAGCGTGTAGTTGTCTTTGTTAGCTACCTGCCACTCTAAAGAGGCAGTTGTGGAGAAGCCAGAGGAGGAGGGCTTCCGGACAGCAAAGGAAATCGTTGATTCTGTTACTTCTCTATTGAACTTACTCAGCAAGCATTTGTAGGATTCCCGCTTTGTCTCAGGTATGCCAGTCATGGCTCCATTTCTGCCGAGACAGGGGCCCAGGGAGCTGTGGTGAAAGACCTTGGGTTTTCAGCACTGCGTTCGGCCTGCCTGCTGTCTCTTGAGAACTGCACGTTGCATTTGCTTTGTTGCCGGTAAGGACACATGCAGTCAGTTGATGCTAGCAGTGACGGGGGAACTATGTTTCTGCATTTCTTGCCTTAGGTTGCCTAAGGCTAAGAATAAAGCCAGTGTAATAGCCATTCAGTGGTTCAGATTTCTTGAATACTTAATTTCAGGAAGAATATTAGGGAGGAGTATCTTAGTTTTTCATTGCTGTGACAAAAAAGTTATGGGAAGGATTTATTTTGCTTCCTTATTGTCTTACGGTGTCAGAGATTTTGTCTATGATCAGCCTCCTCCATTGCTCTGGACCTCTGTTAAGTTAAAACATCATTGTAAGGTTTTTTGTTTCTTCCCCAGACAGGGTTTTTCTGTGTAGCTTTGGCTGTCTTGGAACTCACTCTGTAGACCAGGCTGGTCTTGAACTCACAGAGATCTGCCTGCCTCTGCCTCCCAAGTGCTGGGAATTAAAGGTGTGTGCCACCGCTACCTGGCTCTTTTTTGTTTTTTGTTTTTTGAGTCAGAACATCATTGTACTATGAGTATGTGCCACAGCAGAGTTGTCCACCTCATGGCTGGGAAGCAGAAAGAAAGAGAGAGGGAATGAATTAGGAAGGGACCAGGGCAACATACAGCCCACAAGGACATGTTCACAGTGACCTACTTCCTCCCCTACTAAAGTTTCTGTTACTAGGACATCCCAAATAGCAACACTAACTGGGGTGCAAGTGTGTGAGAGATCAGTGAGAGTTTCATATTTGGATTAGCTACTTTTCTAATGCCATGACCAAAAGCAACTTAGGGAAGAAAGAGTTGATCTTGGCTTATACTTTCAGAGGGATTAAGATTAAGAGTCCATCATGGGGGAGGAAGCATCAAAGCAAGTGGCAAGATCAGGAACCAGAGGTCACATTTTCAACTGCAGACATAAAGTAGAGAGTGACCTGGAAGTGGAGACCTACTGTGAACTCTCAAAGCCCTCCCCCACTGACATATTTCCTCCTTCACTTCACTTCGCATATTTCCTACATCACTTCTGCGGTGCCAACCACTAGAGACCAAGTGTTCAAATATTTGTGTGTGACATTCTCCTTCAACCCACTGAGATATTCAGACCGTAACAGAACATGGGCTTTGAGTCAGGGGCCTGACATTCAGACGTCATCAGTCACTAATTATGTGACCTCGGGTGCTTTTTGTAGCCTCGTTTTTTCCCTTAGCACAGGTTGTTTTTTCCTGGTCTACTTTAGAGACTGATGGGTAGTGAATCTAATCCTTAGGGTAGTAAGGGACTGGAGGGATGCTCAGCAGTTAAGAGCACTCACTCACTGCTTCTGCAGAGGAACTGGGTTTGGTTCCTAGGACCTATATGGCAGCTCACAACTGTCTTGTTACTCTAGTTCCAGGAGGTCTGATCCTTCTTTTGGCCTCTGTAGGCACTGGACACATGTGTACATACATGAAGCAAAGCACTCATACATGAAGAAGATAACAAGACTTTACTGGGAGTTCTAATTGATGTTTGGAGCCCTCCAGGTACTTCTAAGCAGGCGTGTTCATTTGAAAAGGAAAGCCGTAATGGATGATCTTGGTTTTTTTTAGCAGATTTCTCAAAGGATGAATCATGGCCAGATGGAGATAAAAGAAATCACTTCAGGTGGTGGGAGACTAATCCTTAGTTGTGTTTGAGGAGCCTTGAGTAGCACCTAGGAAATGGGACTTCGGGTTTGAGAGTAAGGAGACTTTCACAATGAGATAGTTTTGAATTCATGGTTTCCAAAAGTTCTAGCTACAGTATTTCTCAGGCAGATTTGGTTTTGAATAAGATCCCGTGGCATGTTGGAAGAAATCTGTCAGACTCTGGTATGACATTTCAATGTATTTTAAGAAAATACTTTGGAAATAAAATATGAGAATTGCTATCAAGGAAGAATTTGGAAGAATAGTACATTTAATCATGAAGTTATTAAATAATAATTGTGAAGCCTCTATACAGATAAAATGCCACATACCATAATTCAAAGGGATATGTGCTTGGGTAGGAGGGAAAGAATGCTTGGGTAAGAAAACAAAAAAGAAATTTTTGAGATTGTATATTAATTGCAACAGTTCTCCCTTTTCCTCCCTCCAAACCCCTCCCTGCTCTCCTTCAAATTCATGGCCACTTTTCATAAGTTGTTATTGAATGCATATGTATTTATATATAGATATGTATTCCCAGTTATAACCTTTTGAGTCTATATAATGTTACTTGTATTGTGTTTTCCGGGCTGACCATTTGTCACTGAACAACTAGTTGGTGTGCTCTTCCCTAGGGAGGGCCTCCTCTGCTGCTCCCAGATTTCCTCAGTTGCCTGTCACTCTTTGTGTAGGAAAGAATGATATTAAAAAATTCTTATGATTTTGCACTAAGTAAAAATAATCACTGAGAAGAAAGCCAGTACCGGCTCCATAAGCACACTTCAAGTTATGCAGGGCCTCCTTTCTAATACTTTAATGTTACTTGTAGAAAATCTAGGCTAGTTCCCCATTCCCCTCTTTGGGTCTCAAAAGTTTGATGTCACTGCCTCTTTGCACTTTTCAAAAATGCTTGAGGCTTAAGGAGCTTTGGTTATGTGGCTTTTCTGTCAGTCTTTGTTAGAAGTGAAACTAAAAAGTTTGAATGTTTACTGAGAAATATCAGTAACTCCATGACAATTAACATAAATACTGTTTTTTAGGAATGATAAATACTTTTCAAAATTGAATGAGTAGTATTGTTTACACTTTTGTGGGGTGGGTTGGACAAGGTTTCTCACTGTAGCCTTGGCTGTCCTGGAGCTCGCTCTGTAGACCAGGCTGGCCTCGAACTCACAGAGATCTACCTGCCTCTGCCTCTCCAGTGCTGGGATTAAAGGAGTGTGCCACCATCACCCAGCAAAAAATAGCTGTATTGTCATATTTGCTCCTGTATCGGAAGTGCATCCAGCACAGGTCCAGTCATTAGACTGCCTCTGCAAGGGCTCACACAGGGACATGGGCACACAGAAAAACTGGGACTGGGTGGTCTAGGCTCTCTGATGGAGAAGCCCAGCAGCCTGGAAGCTCAGTGTATTTATTGAACAGAGAGGAAGCATTCTAGCATCCAGTTGAACAGGGAGGAAGGTTATGTATGGACAGCTGACTCAAGGAGACAGGTTTATAATAATATATGGCTGGATCAAGGACATAGGTTTAACTAATAGGAGAAGCAGTCCGTAGAGGAGCAGGCTTCAAGCTGTAAACATGGGGTTGGGGGCTATGGTGGGACATTTTGTGCACGGACTATCAACATTCACACACAAACCCCTGAAGAAGGTTTTGCTAACCCTTTGACACTCAACTAGGGAAGGCTTTACCACTGCCATGGGGCTGAGGTATTGAGTCCTTGACATGCCCATATCAACAACACAAGTTCACTTAGGAGCTCACAGGCTCAGTGCTTCCTCTACTCCCCACGGGTTTACAATGACGAGTGAGTGAAAGTAGCATCTTAGACTTATGAAAGGACTTTTGGTCTTAGGGATCCCGGGCTTTCAAGGAGAAGGGTGTCTTCAGGCATATTGAAGAACTTCCAACTAATGTGTCTGTTTCTGTCTTCAGCTTTACTTTACCCATTGAGGCTCAGCCTAATGACTGCTTCAGTGTTCTTACTCTATTTTCTCCACACTTGTCTTTTCTCTGAGATACAGTGTCTGTGTAGTCGTGTTAGACTGTAATAGCAAGCATACCACACTTGGTGTTTAGAATGAGTGAGTGAGTGAGAGAGAGAGAGAGAGAGAGAGAGAGAGAGAGAGAGAGAGAGAGAGAGAGAGAGCGAGCTCCTAAATCCATATTCTTTGAGGAATGGATTCCAGTTGACTTTTTTGTCTGCCTCTGATATGGCTAGGCAGTAGTACCTGCTGAATTAAACCGAACTGGAATGTAAACATTTGTTGCTGAGGGAATAACAGAAAACCTTTGTTATTTCCATCCTCCCTAAACCCTGGCTATTAGTATCAAAATTATTTTACTTACCAACGTTTTGTTACGTTTGAGTTTCTGCTTTATGCAAATGCTACGTATGATGCACTAGCTAGCTGCTCAAGGCGAAGCAGTGAATGGAAAGAACCTACTTGCCAGTTACTGTTGTTGCCTATCTCTTGGTATTACAAGGGTTGTAAAGACATCACACTTCTTGTTTGCTTGTCTGTGTGGTGCTATGATACAGTGGGCTGATGGTATCTAACCTTGACTAAAAGAGCCAAGGATATTGATTTAAAATTGCTTTCTAAGTCGAGAGTGGAAAGTTATTTAATTACAATATGGCAAAAGGAGAAAGGATGTGTGTTTGAGGGAGAAGAAACAGGTTGTTGGTGAGGGTGCCTAAAGAGCAGGAAGGATGGGTTTGGTGGTGCTGACGATGATGAGAGGTGAGGATCAAATAGGAGCAGATGTTTAAGGACTTCTTTTGATTTGTTCTTAGGACTGTGAAGAATCACTGTTAAGTTTTCAGTCGAGAAGTGAATGGTCACTGTTGTATTTTAGACAGGTTATTTGACTCATAAGAGAGATAGAAATGGATATTCCAGCTATTATTATCAGTGACATTTATCATGTGACTAAATAAGTACATGTTCCTAAGGTTGATGATTAACTAGGAATTACACTTTGAGAATAGGTGAATTAATTACTATTCACTTTGAAAGTAGAGGAATTGTGGTAAAAACAGTTTTTCTTAAAACTTCTTTCAGCTGTAGAAATGGGCAAATTAGCATTACTACTACATGACTGGTTTAGGTAATTGCATTAAGCAGTTGAGATGAGTCCAGTGCAGGTTCCCAGAAGAATGCTTACAGCTGTGTAGATTTCACATCTGATGTTAGAATTTGTGTGTGTTTGTGTGTGTGTGTGTGTGTGTGTGTGTGTGTGTGTGTGTGTGTGTGTGTGTGTGTGTGGTGGGGGAGCTCACCCTTGTGATATGCATAATGAAAATGTCATATATAACACAAGATTGAAAAAGGGCAAAAAATATCCTTGCAAGATCCAACTAGAAAGATGTTAAGAAATAGACCAAAGACCTGGAAAGAGTAGAAGAATGGATAAAGTTGGCAGAGCCTGCCGGGAGGGAAAACAAATCGCAGAGGGCTTTTAGGGCCATGAAACTTCCCATGTGATAAGGTGGCTATCTGTCATTATGTATTTGTCCAGCTGAAAGAGACATCCACCACCAAGAGGAAACTTAATGTAAACTATGGATGCTGGGTGATAATGAAGTGTCAATGCAGGTTTATCTTGTCTAACAAATGAACCATTCTGGTGGTGGATGTAGATAATGGAGAGGTTTTGAATGTGTGGGGATGGGGTGTGTGGCTCCATTTTGCTTTGAACCTAAAATTTGCTGAGGGTGTTTTTTTAAACTGACTCATGTACTCTGAAAGGTTCGTTAAGCTATGCTACTTCAGTAGGCTTGGATAAGTAGAGTATTATACAAATACCAAACGCAGGAATTCCTAATGGAAATTCATACTGATGAATATTGGTTAGCTTTTTGTGAACTACACGGGAGATTGAAAGTTCCATGTTCTTTCTACAGAAACTTAGCTCAAAATATCAGTACTAGCAGGATGCTATTTTTATTAGGACTAAAGAAAATAAAGTATATACTGTTGAGTTCATTATGCTAATATTTCTTGGGGTATCAAAGACCTGAATTATGTTTGTTTTAGAAAGTGTTTTTATGTCTTCCCCCACCCATTATATATATATATATATATATATATATATATATATATATATATATATATATATATACACACACATATATATATACATATTTTAAAGTAAAACAGTATTAAATGGCTTGATTAGGTTCTGAAGCTGAGGATTAAAATACTGTGACCTTTATAGTAAAAACTAGAAAGCGGTTTAATGCCTTTTGAAAAGGTAAATCGTTTCTTCTGCCGTGAGAGTCCTCCTCTTGTTTGCATCTCACAAGCTGAACCCTAGCTCATTCCCTGCCACTGCAGAGTCCTGTGAGGCAGAGGCTCGGGTGTATTCAAGGTTTGACTTCACCTGCAAGCCAGGGCAGAGGACAGTACAGCTGCTGTCGGGTAATGGGTGTTAATACTGCTTTACAAGATGTGCTGAAGACGCATCCTGCACTTGGAATCTGTGAGGCAGCCACACTCGTCTCTGTGTGCTTGTGTGGCATTTTGTTGAGCTGCATGTGCCAGGTTGGTGGAGGCCCTCTGTGCTGAGCATCAAGTCAACCTAAGGAAGTGTCTTGGGATTACTATTGCTGTGATAAAACACCATGACCAGAAGCAACCTGGAGGGGAAAGGCCTGATTTCACCCACAGTCCCGTATCAGAAGTAGTGAGGACAGCAACCTGGAGGCAGGGGCTGATTCAGAGGCCATGGAGGGGTGCTGCTTACTGCCTTGCTCAGCAGGCTTTCTTTATAAAGCCCAGGACTAGTAGCCCAGGGGTGGCCCCTCCCATAAGGGACAGGGTCCTCCCATATCAATCACTGAGCAAATGCCCTACAGGCTTGCCTGTAGCCCAGTCTTATGGAGGGAGGCATTTTCTCAATTGAAGCTCTTTTCTCAGATGACTCTAGCTTGTGTCAAATTGACATAAATACAAGCCAGCACAACTGACCCCTTGTCAACTTGACACACAGGTACTTTACTGTTAAGCCACATCGTTTCCTTTCTTTTTCATCCCCAAGATCACACATTAATGTTGACATTACAACATAGAGCATTTTACATACTTGAAAAGCCCCACATACTTTAAACTTTCCAACACTTAAAAATTCAGCCTCTTAAAATCCAGAGTCTCCCAACTGTGGACTCCTATAAATTAAAAAATAACTTAAATATGTTCTTACTTCAAGAGGGAAGAACCAGGGCACAGTCACAATCCGAACAAACAAAACCAAACTCCAACTGTAAATAACTCAGTATCCACTATCTAGAATTCACTCGTGACCTTCTGGACTCCTCACAAGGCCTTAGGTCACTTCTCTGGCTCTGCCCTCTGCAGAACAGTTTGTTTTCTAAGATCCAGCTGGCTCCACTCCACAGCTTCTCCTGTTCTTGGTAGTCATCCCAGGGTACTGTCATCTCAGAAATCCTGGGGGTCTTCTGCTACAACTGTGCTCCATTTTTACCAGCCTCTCATAGGTTCTCTTCATGGTGCCAGTCCTCAACTTCTTTGCATGACCTCTTCAATCTTGGACCTTGAACTGACACTGAGTCTACACTTCCACCCATAGCCTATCCTGGCCTCTTGTAGTGCCAAGCTTCAGCGGCTCTCCATGACCCCTTCATACCTTCAAAACCAGTACCACCTGGGAGACTCTTACACTACCAAGTTTGGCTGCTAGCACAAGGTACAACCTTGGCCACTTCTGGAACACAGCCTGTGTGCTGACTGTGAGCAAACACTTCACAGAAAATTTCACCTCAATGATGCTGGTCTCTTTTCAATCACCACAATAATTTCTTAGCTCCATCTGACTAGCATCTATTTTCCCAACGAAGTAAGAGTTTCACTTCATTGGTTCTGGTCTCTTGTTAGTCACAGATGATCCTTCAGCCTCAGCTAACCAGATTCTCAACTCAAAATAGCAAACAGCCCAGATAGCCTTTAAGGGACTCAAACTTCCTTGAAACTTCACATGCCAGGCCTCCATTGTCTACACTGCTTTCAATGCTTTTATCTCCCAAGCTCCTACAGACCAGCCCACTGAGCTCTCAACACTCAATGGCTTTTCTAGTCCAATTTTCCAAAGTCCTTCCACAATTTTCCCCAAAACAACATGGTTAGGTCTGTCACAGCCATACCTCCTGATCCTGGTGATCCTGGCACCAATTTGTCCTAGTTAGGGTTACTCTTCCTGTGATGAAACACCATGACTAAAAACAACTTGGGGAGGAAAGGGTTCATTTCACTCACAGTTCTATATAACAGTTCATCATCAAAAGTAGTGAGGGCAGGATCCTGGAGGCAGGAGCTGATGCAGAGGCCATGGAGGGGTGCTGCTTACTGGCTTGCTCCCCATGGCTTGCTCAAACTGCTCTTTGTGTATGTAGACTACAGAGTTATTACAAGAGCCATAAGAAGACAGCCAGGACTACACAGAGAAACCGGTCTTGAAGGGAAAAAAAAGTGAAGGTTTGTTTGCTGAGTGGTGGCAGCACACACCTTTAATCCCAGTACTTAGGAGGCAGAGGCAGGTGGATCTCTGTAAATTCAGGCCAGCCTGATCCACAGTTAGTTCCAGGACAGCCAGGGCTAGTACACAGAGAAACCATTTCTCAAAAAAAAGTTTTTAAAATAAGCCATAAGAAGTGTAGCTAGAGGAGGCTTGGGGTCATGTACAAGTGTAGTGGTTCAGTACCCAGCACAGCAACCAAAACAAGCAAACAAATGACAAGCTAGAATGCCCAAAGTCTGTTCTTTGCATTCTCATTGTACATAATTCTGTTAATGTGAAGGAATAGATGATATTGTAGATAGAGTATGCTTTTAAAATAAAATAACCTTGAAATCCTGGACTTACTTTTTCTAATAATGGGTACCAATTTATTTTTTTAGTTGTCAGTGAAACAAGGTAAAAAAAATGAACAGAAATAAAAAATTTGTATGCTCTTTTAAAATTGTTTTGGTAGCAGCTTTGCCCTTTTCGTTATAACACATTCCAAAAAAATTCTTGGAGTTCAGTCTTTAGGGTATTTGGTTCTGTTTCTAAAGGAGGTACAGGGCTGTGGTAAGGCTCATTTTCTAGCATGCTTGCCTAGAATTGCCTAGGGGTTGAAACCTGGAGTTCAGGCCCCAACAGCACATAAACAGCAGAAACACACATACCTTTAGGTGTAAAATATTTGACTAATTCAGACACCCCCCTGTTTTAAACTAGAATCTTAGCTCTCACCAGACAGTTCATTAATGAATAGATGTACAAAAATGTATACTTAGGTCCTGGAAGTTCTGCTGGTACAAAATTCAAGGCTTTATGTACCAGCTCTGTACTTTCTGGTCATAAATCATAAGGATTCTATATAAATATAAATAGTGGATCATATAATAGCTGGCACACTGTAGGCATTCCATAAACTGAATGGATTTAAATTGTTCTGTATTCTAAAGCTTTCCCTATTACTTTAAATAAAAAAGTAGCTTTTAGAAAATGCTACTATGTTTTTCTGGTTAAATTATCTGATGTATTTAATACATAAGCCTAATAGCGTTGTTAATCTTGGATATTTTCTCATAGATTACTGTAAAAGTGAGCAGACCCTTGCCACTTGTGTGAAGCGACCATTTAACCATGAAATCAACTGTGTTTATCGCTGCTGCCCTGTGGGCATGTTCTTTCTGGCGTTCTGTCCATATTTGGTGGCTGTGCATGGAGAGCCAGGTGGTGCTGCAGAGCATCGCACAGTGAAGCGTGGCTATCTCCAGATTTGACATTTGTCATTCCTTACTGCTGAAGGGAAGGGGGGGAAATCTGTTTTTCCATATGTTTGTGCTTTTTTTTCTTGCCTGCAGTTTTGTCCAGATGGTCTTATGAACATTGTTTACTTTGGGATGTCATCCCAGATGTTTTAAAAAGTGATGGATGAATGAAGTACAGAGATACATAAAGTATATATCAAAAAAATTTAATATTACTTATTTCTAGGACTATTCTAGGAAATTCCAAGTGGACTTGTGTACTATTTAATCTATGTGTAGCTTATTTCTCCCAACCATTGTTTTTTGTGTGAAAAGTTAAAAGAACAGAGCTGGTATGTAGTTCAGTTGATAGAGTGGCTGACTAGGATGTAAGAGTCCTGGTTCAGTCCCCAACACTTAGTAAAACCTGGCATGTTGATCATCCTGAACACTGGAGGGGAAGCAGGAGGTTTACACCCAGGTAAGCTCCGTGAGTCCTGGTCTCAGATATGTTACATATCAGAACAGCACTTATTATCGATGTGAAAGAAAGGAAGGTCTTTCGAAAATTCATCTGTTCAGAGTGGCATACACCCAAATCTGTAAGAATCTTAGCCAACTGTCTTTTATAGTTATTGTTATTGAACATGAGTCATTGATGGGGATTTAGGCTGTAAAGTGATGGATTTATACTTGGAATGTTACTGTTACGTCCCTGAGCAGATCACTTAACCTGTCTGAGGCTGCTGGGATTAAAGGCATGTGCCATTACATCTGACAGACATTATCTTTGGTGGCCTAGCTACTTGTAAGGAGCCATGCTTTTGTAAATGGTCCCTCACCTGGGATCTTGTAGGAAGCATTAAAAATGGATCACTAAAACACCATTGTCAATAAAACAATCATGGAACATAGAAATGAGATTAACTGAGAAACAGGGATCAGCAAGAATAGGAGGAGACCAAAGGAGGGGGAATATGACAAAAACAGATACATGAAAATGTCACAATAAAACCCATGATTATATATTATATAAAATTAATATATGTGATAAAAGAACAGGAATCCATTATCAGTGACTATCCACAAGCTCAGACAGCAACCCTAGTAGAAATCCAGCCTTTTTATGCCTGATGAATTCCTAAAATGAAGGACTTGGGTATCTGTTCTAGGAGTCCTGGAAACATGGTCTACTGTAGATATATCAAGGGATGACTATAAATGTTTTTGTTTGTTTGTTTGTTTTTAAGACAGGGTTTTATATATCCCAGGTTGGTCTCAAATTCAATGTGTAGTTGAGGATGACTTTGAATTTCTGATTTTTCTGCTTCTACCTTCCACATGCTGGGATTACATGCATATGCTACCAGCCTGGTGCTCTGTGGTATAGGAAAGGAACCTAGGGCTTCCTGTATGCTAGGCAGACAATCTATGAAGTAAGCTACATTCACAGTTCCCTGTTTGATGATTTTGAATCCCAGTAATCTATTACATAGTTCTGATCAACATGTCAGTTTGTAAATGTTAGAAATTGTTCTTTATTCTTACATTGTCATTGAACACAAACTAATAATGCAGTTTTCAACTGGGCATGGTGTTCCATATCTTTAATTCCAGCATTAGGAATTCAAAACCACCTCGTCTATGTAGCAAGTTCTAGGTCAACCATAGCTATATAGACCCTGTTTCAGAAACAAATAAAATGAAAAATTCAGATCTATGCTAGTTATCTAGATTGTCAAGTACAAAGCATGGCACTCAGGTTTATTAGATATCCCCCCACCCCCGAGACAGGGTTTCTCTGTGTAATAGTCCTGGCTGTCCTGGAACTTTGTAGACCAGGCTGGCTTTGAGCTCACAGAGATTCACCTGCCTCTGCTTCCCAAGTGCTAGAATTAAAGGTGTGCACCACCACCTTTTTGTAGTATAGTGTGATCCCATTAACTGTTTTAGCTTTTAAATTTTCAAACTCTGGGCTGGAGAGATGGCTCAGAGGTTAAGAGCACTGGCTGTTCTTCCAGAGAACCTTCCAGAGAACCTTCCAGAGGTCCTGAGTTCAATTCCCAGCAACCACATAGTGGCTCACAGCCATCTGTAATGAGATCTGGCGCCCTCTCATGGCATTCAGGCAGAACACTGTATACCTAGTAAATAAATGAATGAATGAATGAATAAGTAAATGAATAAATAAATAAATCTTTAAAAAAATTTTTTTCAAACTCATCGGAAAGTTGCCAGTTTTACCGAAGAGCATCACTGTAAGATGGTAGTTTCCTGACCTGGTCCTTTCTTTTGTTTACTAATTGTCATCTTTTCATCAGAAGGTTTCCCTCTGAACATGGTGTAATGATGCTTTCCTTAGTCCCACCACTCAGGACACAGGCAGGCAGATCTTGTGAGTTTGAAGCTAGCCTGGTCTACATAGTGAGTTCCAGGACAGCCAGGACTACCTAGTGAGACCCTGTCTCAAAAAGAAAGAAAAGTTTCCCCTCATGGAGCTGAAGAGATGGCTCAGCAGTTAGGACCACTTGGCTGCTCTTTCAGAGAATCTGGGTTTGATTCCTCCCGACCCACATGGTGGCTCACAGCCATCTCTAACTCCATTCCCTTCAAGGAATCCAATGCCCTCTTTGGCCCTTTGTGCGCAGGCATACATGTAGGCAAAATGCCAATACACATTAAAGTGTTTTTTGGTTTTTTCTTTTTCGGAGCTGAGGACTGAACCCAGGGCCTTGCGCTTGCTAGGCAAGTGCTCTACCACTGAGCTAAATCCCCAACCCCACATTAAAATGTTTTTAAATTGAAAAAATTTCTCTCACCGTTTAATCTCATAAAAAATCTGTCATGAATATGCATTCATTATGTAACCATCTGTTATATTACCCTTATTTTGATATTCCGATTGCACACCTCGGACTGTTATACCATGCAGCTGGAATCCAGTGTTTGTTTGTAGCCCAGGCTGACTTAAACTCTATTTGTATCTGAAGGTGATCTTGGATTTCTGATCATCCTATCTCCACCTCCCGTGACCCAAGTGTTCATTACCATTTTGACCCCTTCCTTATTCTTTGGCACAACAACAATTTTATAAGCTCATTTCTCATCTTTCCTGTCTGAGGCTTTGAATAGCTTGTCTTTAAGCACCCATTTCTTTTCTTGTGGGGAATTGTATTTAGAAGGAAGATCTTTTCTGTTTGTTTTCACCTATTTCCCTCAAACTTTTAAATTCATCAGGAAATTATTCTGTAATGTGATGTAAGGGTACAGATATTTGTATAACAGTGAATTCAACTCAATAGCTATAAAATATAAAACCAAAGATATTTTGTTTGTGGTCTTGTCCTTCAGGAACACTAATTCAAAGATTCAGTCTTATTTGATTTTAAATGATATATTTAAATTGTCAAGTGGCATATTTAATTTTATATCTTATGTAAGTTTTCTGTGACTTATGTATGTTTCATAGGTGCATTTTCAAGACTCATAAAACTTTGTGAAGAAAAGCGTGAAACAGGTGAAATAAAGAAGGGAAAAAAGGGCAGCTGTGTGCCATCTGTGAAAGGAATTACAAATCTAGGAAATACTTGCTTTTTCAATGCAGTCATTCAGGTAAGTCATCAGCATGATTTGTAAACTGTGAAAAATTATTTGAACTGGTTAATATGAGTGTAGACTGTCCACTCACTGTTAAATGTTATTCTAGAAAGTTCCTTCTGTTTCTCTTTGTTTGGATTATTGTTGGTGATTATCATATATGTACTCAGCAGTGTTATCTGGAAGTCTGTTGTCTTGTAGTGCTTCTTTAGTTATACTACAGAAAACGTAGTGTGTTCAGTTAAATCTTTAAGATTTTAAGTGGACATGGTTTGCTGTGCTGAATGAGATTGGGAGCTTTGAGAACACTCACGTAATCACATGAGAACCACACACTAACTGAACATAGAGCATTCATGTCATCACATGGGAACCACACACTAACTGAACAGGGAACACTCACGTCATCACATGAGAACCACACTGTAGCATGAATTTCAAAGGTTCTTATTAATAAAAAACAAACCCGGAGCCAGGTATTGGGGTGAACGCTGGAAGATCAGAGAAGCAGAACAAGCCACAGCCACCTTGCCTCGCCAATTCCTCAGCTGATCCTGTTTCCTCAGACTGAAAGCCTCTAGGTCCTCATCCAAATGGATCTCAGCTGAACTGCTGCTCAAAAGCCTGAAAGCTTAACCAGGCTATAATTCCTGGTTTTCACTCCTTATATACCTTTCTGCTTTCTGCCATCACTTCCTGGGATTAAAGGCATGAGTCACCATGCCTGGCTGTTTCCAATGTGGCTTTGAACTCACAGAGATCTGGATGGATCTCTGCCTCCCAAGTGATAAGATTAAAGGTATGAGTGCCACCATTTTCTGACCTCTATGTCTATCTAGTGGCTGTTCTGTCCTCTGACCCTAGATAAGTTTATTAGGATGCAGAATATATTGGGGGACACAATATATCACCACACCACACACTAACTGAACAGAGAACACTCACATCATCACATGAGAACCACATACTAACTGAATCGAGGCTTGGCTCTGTTGTCTAGAACTTGGCCCAGACTCACATTCTCTTTGAACTGATGAATGAGATAAAAGAAGACGGCACAAAACTCAAGATTTCGCTTTCGTCAGCTCCACAGCTGGTGAGTAACAAGCAGTCAGCTCCACAGCTGGTGAGTAACAAGCACATGTACAGCTACAGAAAGGTAATAACCTGTTTCCAAAATGTTTCTTTTCTGTTTCTCTAAGCCACCAAATGGGACTGTAGTCTGAGGGCTTTAAAACATAATTCTAAAGTATCTTGTAAAAATTACCAGATAAGGTTTTCAGAAATTGTAGCTTTTCAAAGTATGCTATGGTTCAGACAGATTGTGGATAAAAAAAAAAAAATTTATTTGCACATACTGGAAAAAAAACAAAAGTCAGAACTTTTATTGAGCAAAATGTCCAGGACTCTTGTTTTGTAGTTAACAGTAACATTTATTTAAATTTAGGTCTTGTTGTTGTTACTATCACTTAAATAAAGAATAGCTTTAAGAATCTTGATAATATTTTATTTTCAAATTATGTATTTCTGACATAACATTGATCATGTTTTCAAAGGATCCATTAGTGGTGGAACTTTCAAGCCCTGGACCATTGACTTCAGCCTTGTTCCTGTTTCTTCACAGCATGAAAGAGGCTGAAAAAGGACCACTTTCTCCTAAAGTTCTTTTCAATCAACTTTGCCAGAAGTGAGTGTGTCTGCATTCTTGATATGAACAATGAGGTCACAAAGTACTAATGCATTCCCACTAACAAGGGTTTTTTATTCCTGCTCTGTTGTTTTGGTTGCTGCCAAAGACTGCCAAGACAAAGAAGCAACATCTGTTAGCCACATCTGTGTGCTTTATGCAGATTGTCCCCATCCTCTTTAGAAGTGATTGTGTTAGAAGTTTATGTGTTAGGAACAGAGCCTCAAAAATGAGGTAGCACACCCAGTTTTGGGGCAACAGAACTGAAATTCAAACGAAGTCTGTCCTGACTCAAGTCCAGGATGTAATATTGTGTATGTCTGTATCTACCAGGATGTTACAGCCATTTTTGTGTTTTGGCAGGGTGAGTTGCTTGTGCTACCTGGACATGTTTCTTGGGTGGAACTGAATGGTCTGTAACGTGTAGAAAGTAGCATAACGAATATGTTTCCTTTGTTGGTGCCAGGCAAGGTCTACCACCAGGCTACATCCTCAGACTCATAGCTTCTTTGTTTTAAAGATGAGCTTTGAGGCAAATAGAGCTTATGTGCATTTCTCCAGGTATTAGCATGTATTTAAAAGCAAAATCTTCGTATGCCTGGAAAGAAGCGCATGTCATAAAGGGCTTACCTAACTGGATGTTTGTAAGTAAGTAAAGCAGAGAAGCAGATGACACAGTCATAACGGGTCATCTGAGACTGAATGCTGTATTGAAACAGTGAGGGGCCTGGCCCCACCCTTTCCATGGGATAAAGGTTAAACTCTTTAGAGGGGCTGAGGAATATACTATTAATCCTACTAGTTGAAATAAGGCCACTACCACAATTCTTGAGCCATATTTGAAGCAAGCTTTAATTAAATGCTGGCCAGGATGATGGACTCTGGCCAGGTCCATTCCAAGGTTCTCAGAAAATAGCAACAAGTCACATTTTGCAGAGGCTTATAAAGGCAAACCCATGAGCTACTGTATTTCCCATCAGGTCCAGTCAGGAGCAAATATAAATTGTCACATACTTCCTGCCTGCCTCCTACATCCAATCAGGGGCAAGTGTATATCCTGTTGTACTTCCTGTCTGCATATAATCAAGCACATCCAGGGCAGATGGGTCAAGCAAACTTGTTTAGGGGAATGAAAACATGTGGCTTGTTATCTTCCATAAACAATAGCTTCCAGCATTTCAGGAAGTATATGTCCTTGAGCAAGGGGCTTACAGGTTAGAAGCATAGATCTTTTAGGCACAGTAATTAAAACTTAAAACATGGGCTGGAGAGATGGCTCAGTGGTTAAGAGCACTGGCTGTTAACCAGTTCCAGAGATCCTGAGTTCACATCCCAGCAACCACATGGTGGCTCACAACCACCTGTAATGAGATCTGGTGCCCTCTTCTGGCCTGCAAGGACACATGCAAGTAGAACACTGCATACATAATAACTAGCTAACTAAATAAATAAATCTTTAAAAGAAAAAAACTTAAAACATACATTTATACATGCATGTATATATATCTACTAGGAAGTTACAGCTGTTTTTGAGGTTTTGTTGTGGGGAACCCACCAGATATGACCACTAAACAATTTATAGCCAATTGAAAGTCTTTATTCTGCTAGCTCGACTACACTCATGTATTCAGTACCTCAGTGTAGCCCCATGCATTGAGACCAATAGGATTTTAAAGGCACAAACCGTGTTCTGGCTTGCAAGAAGCAAGCAGTTTAACAGAAGCTAAAGAAAGTGGTTAGCTGAAGGGGGTTCTGCACAAGAAGTTAAGATAAGTTGGCTGGGGCATCTTGACCTTGGGTTCCTAGAATAGAGTTGGGTAATTTTCCATGGGATTCTCCATCAAGGAGATCAAATTCTCATTAAACTTGAAATGGCCTCAGCAAGAATACAAGATGGAGGAGCCTTTGCAATGTCTTGACGCATCACAGTTTGGCAGGGTGAATTGCTTCTGCTGCCTGGACATATTGTTTTCTGGAGGTGGATCTGAACTGAATGGTCAGTCTAGGGCTAAGCAATTCTTTATGTCATGGGGCTATTGCCCAATACAGCCTGTTGCAAATCCTCATGATCTGAGACTATTACCCAACATATCCCAATTCTGGAAGGGTAAAAAGGAGAAAGGGGAGGAGTCGTAGTTTTGGAGTGACTACTTCCTGTTAGCGAGGTGCTGCAATCTCAGCCATGGAAGGGGCACATTGAGGTTGCTTCCAGGTTGGATAAGGGCTGGTCAGTTACCTCTGGGCAGTAAAAGCTGGTAGTCTTTGTTGGAAGAACTTGGTGAGACAGCTTGGGAGCCAAGCAGGTACAATTTGTTTCTGGTCCTACACAGTCTGCCTCTCTGATGGTGAGAGCTGGGAAACTGGAAGCCTGGCTATCTTGAGCTTGGTGGGACCTAGAGATGTAGAGTCAAATTGAGGGGGTAAAGCCAGGAGTCATTTATGGCCCTATTCATCCTCTCAACTTCCCCTGAGGATTGGGGCCAGAAAGAGATGTAGAATTTCCAGGGGATTTGGACACAGGTTGGGTAGTCGAAGAGATGAACTTGGGGCCATTATCTGACCGAATGGAGGAGGGCAAGCAAGAGATGATCTCAGAGAGTAGTGTGTAAACTATAGTGTGGGCCCTCTTATTTGTGGTTTGGAAGGCTACAACCCATCCTGAAAAGGTATCTACGAATACTAGTAAATGTTTGTGTCATCCGACTAGGAGAATATGGTGAAAGCTAACTGCTAGTCTGGGGAAGGTAACTGGACTCTCATTTGGTGAGATGGAAACTGGGGAAGCAAAGGTTGGGATTAGGATTTGTCTTTTGGCTGGTCTCACAGAACGTGGTAAGTCTTTTTAGAAATAGCCCACCAGTGAATAGTGGTAATTAACTGCAGAGAAAGGAGAGAAGAGTTTGATTAGAAGGGTAACTTAGGGGGTATAGGTGAGTTAGGATGTCAGCCATCAGAAAGAGGGTTCTGAGTGCACAAGGTGGTTCTGGAGATGGAGGTTTTTGTCGTCAGAGTAGATGGAAGATGTGACAGGGCAGTGTGTTGGGCCATTAGGTTGGTCATGTTATTGAGAAGAGAGATATATCATTTGTCCTTTTCATGTCCACTGCACTGAAGAATGGCTGGGTGGGAGGTGGAACTGCTTCGAGGAGTTCCTGTATTAAAAGGGAGTTAATAATTGATGTTCCTTTTTGGGTTAGGAAGCCCCTTTCTCTCTGGAATAGCATGTTGAAGTATATTTAGCGTCAAGAATATATTGACTCTAAGGTTGCAAGCAGGTGTGAGAGCCTGGGTAAAAGCGATTAGTTCTGCCTGTTGGAAATTGTATGCCAGGTTAGGGATTTGATTTCTAGTATGTGTGGGCTTGTGGATGTAGTTGGATCCCCTTGAAGTATATAGCATATTGTGCTGTGTAAGGGGCTTGTTTTGGGGTACTATCAATTATAAACAAGTTGGGGACCTTTTATAGGTGGTAATGAAAATATGGGCAAAAGGCTTAGAGAAGAAATCATGTGTCTCAGAGCAAGCGTGAAGGAGCTCTGAGGGCATGGAGGGTTACTGGGGATGTGTGTTTTGGGCTTGAGAAGTGAGCATGACTCATATACAAAGTTAGGATCTAATAAGTAAGCATGGAAAAGCTGTACCCTGGTTTGGGGGTGATTAGGAAAGTGTGGTGGCTGATTAAGTCCTTGAGTGGATGTAGTGAGCATGTGTAGGGGGCTGTGAAGTAAGATTTTGTTTGCCTCAGGGACAGGCAGTACCACCATGGCCATGGTCTGGAGGGAGGGTGGCCAGTCTCTGGTGACCATGTCAGAACAGGCCGTGGGACAATATATGTTCCTCCCTGTCTGCAGAGTGTTGCAAAGGCTTGTCCTTGGTTAGCATTTAAAAAGAGAGAGAAGTCCTTGTTTGGATCTGGAAGTGCTAGTGTAGAGGTGAAGGAAAGAGTAGATTTCATTGGTTTTATGGGAGAAAGGATGGATTGAGGGGGAAAAGTGGCTCCTCTAGGAGCCTCTTAGTGGCTTCATTAAGAGGCTGAGCAGCAAGGGAGAGTTTGGGAATCTGTATTTGAAAAAATTATAAAAGCCTAATAATGTAAATAGTCTGCCTTTGGTTCGTGCGATGGATAGACAAGGAGTTTCTCTATCTTGGTTTGGGGTGTAGTTCTCCCTTCTAGTGAGATTGAGAGGCCCAGATAGGTGGTCAATGGTTGGCATATCTGGGTCTTGTCTCTGGAGACTGTATAGGCCCAAGAGGCAAGAGAGTTAAGGTGTCTTAGTTAAGGTCTCTATTGCTGCAACAAAACACCATGACGAAACAGCAGGTTGGGAGGAAAGGGTTTATTTGACTTCCACATTGCTATTCATCATTGAAGGTAGTCAGGACAGGAACTCAAACAAGACAGGAACCTGGAGACAAGAGCTGATGTAGAAGCCATGGAGGGGTACTGTTTACTGGCTTGCTCAGCCAGCTTTCTTATAGAACACAGGACTACCAGCCCAGGGGTAGCCCCGCCCACAATGGGCTGGGCATTCCTCCATCAATCAGTAATTAAGAAAATACCTTATAGCTGGATCATATGGAGACATTTTCTCAATTGAGGTTCCCTGCTTTCAGATAACTCTAGTTTGTGTGTCAAGTTAACATAGGACTGGTCAGCATAGAAGGCTCATGGAGTGTTGGAGATTGGTCTGTGAGGAAGAGCTGCATAAGAGACCATCTACCGGTTGCCAGGACTCACAAATGCAACTAATGTGTTGTCCCCAGCCTTGCCCTGCTATCCTTTGTTTCCTTGGATGAATGTGGGGCGACCTGCTGCCCCTCCCAGCTGGACAGTGACGGGTGTCTGGTGGGCCTTGTGGTGCCTAGGAGGAGGAGGAGATGAGGTTTTCCTTACCATGTAAAGGAATATTTGCATGATTAAATTATAAAAAAAAAAAAAAGAGAGAGACCATCTACCTCCTGGAAAAGGAGACTAGAGGGTAAATCTAGTTTGGTGAGGTCCTTTTGTGAGGCTAGCTGTCTTGAAATTCCTGAGGGCAAAACTGTCCAGGTGAGTGTGTGTGTAGTGCTGGGTAAGTGTGTGTGTATAGTACTGGGTGTGTGGTATATTCAGGTACTTCCAGATGAAGGCACACAGGGGTTGAAAGGATGTGTGTAGAGGGATAGTAAAGAAAGCATCTTTTTAGGAGGCAGAGGCAGGCAGATCTTTGTGAGATCGAAGCCAGCCTGGTCCACAAAGTATGTTCCAGGACAGCCAGGGCTGTTACACAGAAAAACTCTGTCTCAAAAAGAAAAAGAAAAAAAAAAAACCCAAACAAAAAAGAAAGCATTTTTAAAGTCAAAGACGGAAAAGAAATCAGTAGAGGAGGGGATGGGAGAAAGGGGTGTGTTAGGTTTAGAGACCATGGGAAGGTGGGAACAGTGGCTTGGTTGATTTTTCAGAGGTCCTGAAATACCTTTGGACTTTCAACACTTAGCGGCCAGGGTAGGAGTCCAAGGAGGGGGAAGTGTAGAGGGTGCGGATGAAGGTTGGGCAGTAGGGAGATTGTTCCTGGTGGGGGTTTGTGTGGGGGTATTGTAGGGAGGAAGTTCATCAGCAGGATCAAAGGCCAGGGAACTGAAGTGGGGATTGGATTTGGGTCCAGACTTCTGGTGACAGAGAAGAACTAGGGGGCAGAACAGGAAATGCAGAGAGAAGAATGAAGTGAAGGGTTGACAAAGCCTTGGGCATAGATGTCTTAGTCAACATTCTATTGCTGTGAAGAGACACCATGACCATGGCAACTCTTAGGAAGCATTTCACTGGGGCTTGCTTACAGTTTCAGAGATTTAATCTGTTATTGCCATGGCGAGGAGCATGGCAGCATGCAGGCAGACCTGGTACTGGAGAAGTTTAGAATTCTACATCTAGATCTACATCTGTAGGCAGCAGGAAGAGAGAGAGCGAGCCACTGGGCCTAGCTTGGGCTTTTGAAACCCCAGAGCCTACCCCCAGTGACACACTCCAACAAGGGTACACCTCCTCCAACAAGGCCTTACCTAGTCCCTGTCAAGTAGCACTACTCCCTAAGGTCAAAGCATTCAGATACATAGCCTATGGGGGCCATTCCTATTCAAACCACCACAATAGGGTACCTTGGACCACTTGCCATTTCATTTGAGAAAGTTGTCTAGGTCTGTAAGAATGTCAAAATTGAAAGTTCTGAACTGGGGCCAGCAAAAGGCCATTATCAAGGTAGTGCGCAACCAGATTTGAGTGGAGAATTTAATGAGTTTAGTGGAGCTCTCTGAGATGGAGATTTTTAAGATTACTTTGGAGACAAGCCAAGAGAGAGTCTTTTGGGATAGATAATTTAGAGCCCATTTTGGAAATTTGGTTTAAATTTGAAATGACAAACAGAGCTGGTTGAGAGCCTTATCTAGCTGCCTGGGGGATCCTCCAGGTTTAGAGAAAAGATGAAAATGAAAATGAGGGGGCATCCCCATATTCTTAAGCCTAGTGATGGGAGTGGGTGTCAGAGAGTTAATTATACGTGGGAGGTCCCTGGAACCTCTGTATTTTGTGATCTGGAGGGATGAGAAGCTCCTGGACCTTCTGGAGCCTGGTCAGGGTGCTGAGTCAGCCCCAGGCAGTTGCCTTGTCCTGTAGATTTTGGGTGTGTAGATGGCAGTGGTCAAAGGATGAAAGGCCTCTCAGCCTGGAGATTGGAGTCCAGGAGGAAGAGGTCAGAAGAAGATGGATGGGAAGGATCCGGAGGAGAGCAGAGGACTGTGATCAGGCTGGGTTTATGTAGAGTACCAATAAAGTCCCAAGGACTGAGGTTCTGTCCACAGAGACGCAGAGGATACAGAGACCAGAGATTCTAGGTTGAGCCGGGCGGTGGTGGGGCATGCCTTTAATCCCAGCACTGGGGAGGCAGAGGCAGATGGATCTATGTGAGTTCCAGGACAGCCAAGGCTCCACAGAGAAACCTTGTCTCAAAAGAGAGAGAGAGAGAGAGAGAGAGAGAGAGAGAGATGCCAGGTTGAAACTGGTGGCTGTTTAACCTCTGTCGTGAGCTCTGAGGTGTCTGTACTTCCGAAGGAGTGACCCCTTCGAGGGAGGGAGGAGGGCTTCCTGCCCAGAGGACCCTTAAAGGGTCCTGGGTTTGGGCATCAGGTGTAAGAAAAATGAGGCAGAGAATCAGATAAACTCCTCTCAACAGACTGCTTTATTGGAATAGTAAGGGGCCTCAGTCTTTCCTTGGGTTGTATGCATTTAGAGAAGCTAGGGTGTGTGAATGTGTGTGTGTGTGTGTGTGTGTGTGTGTGTGTGTGTGTGTGTGTGTGTGTGTGTGTGTATTTATTTGTTTGTTTGTTTGTTTGAGACAGGGTCTCACTATACCTCTGGCTGCCCTAGAACTCGCTCTGTAGACCAGGCTGGCCTCTAAACGGAGATCCACCTGCCTCTGTCTCCCTAATACTGGGATTAAAGGTGTGGCTCACCAATCCTGGTTTGCTAAACAATTCTTTATAGCTCGGAGCTATTGCCAAACACAGCCTGACATAATTCCTCATGACCTGAGGCTATTACCCAACTTTGTTAAAATATTTAGTTATTTCTTTTTCTGAAACATTGAGATTAATTATGTCCTGTTCTCATGGACCTTATAAACTAGTTCAGCCTAGTTATTGAGGCGTGAAGGAAGAACGTTCTTTAAGTAGGAACTTGCATTTTATAGTATCTGCAGACTTCAAAATTTTGTTTAAACTTAAACTATCCCCAAATAGAGAGGGATTGCCATGCTTCATTTATTCTGCACATACAGTTTTTTTTTTTTTCTTTAATGCCTGAAGGCCAGAAAAGACTAAGAAGCTTAGAGATGTGACTGCCTCATAAAGTTAAGTAGTTTTAGGGCATTTTATGCTTTAGAAATTTGTTTTAATTCTGACCAAAATAGCTTCATTTGTTTTTATGTTTCCTTCTTTTATTAAGATTTATAAAAATAAATAATATGTTAAAATAGTTGAGTACTCCCAGATAAAAATTAAGATTTCTATGTACCCCATCTTCAGGATTCACTACTACAGGTAAAATGTCTCTCACCTGATGTGCTTATGGGCAGAAAGATTTTAAACTTTGGGTTTGTTCAGATTTTGGAATACTTGCATATATTATGAGCCCTCTTGAAGAAAGGGTTCAAGTACAAACACAAAGTTGACTTACATTTTATATACCTTGTGAGCCTAGCCTGCTAATTTTATTGATTTTTTAAAAAAAGATTTTATGTTTATTATATGTGTATGAGTGTTTGCCTGCATGTATGTGCACTACATGTGTGCTTGGTGCCCTTGGAGGCCAGAAGAGGGCATTAAATCCCCCAGAACTCCAGTTGAGATGCTTGTGAGCCTTGGGATGTGAGTGCTGAGAAGCAAATTTAGGGCTTTTGCAAGAGCAGCAAGTGCTCTTAATGCTGAGCATCTATTGGACATTCTTAGAACATTTTGGGCAGTTCTATAAAATGCATTTGAAGTGAAGCTAATTCATATCTTGCTATCTTTTCTTTAGACTTCATATGTTTTAATTTCTCGGTCCATAGGCTTACTTGGTGTAGTTTTTTGCTTATTCATTTTTCCTCATTTTTGTCCCCACTTCTTTCTCATCTCCTTGCCTCATCTGTCACTCCCACACTTCCTTCTTCATACTTCTCTACTCTCTGCTTATTAATTTAAATCTTAAGTTGCTCTCACATAACCCTTCTGGCTACCCTTGGAGATCAGTTTCCTAATGTTACTTTGTGGCCATAATTTGGATGTGTGGTGTAAAGGCTCAGCTTTAGGTACTCAGGCTGTCTTAGTTCTTTTGTGGCCTTTGGGAACATTGTCCAGGCGGCTTTCCTTAAGGCTTAAGGAACTGTCCCCTATCCTTCAACAGTGAGCTTCATCTGGGTCCTTGTGAAATACATTTATCTCTAGCTCTTCAAGGCTGAGCTCTTTCAGGCCCAACATGGCTGTGCTTTGCTTTGCCTACCTTAGGTTTGTGATCCGTGGAATTCACTTGGACTTTTTCCCCCCTCTCTATTACTACTACTACTTTATTATTATAAATAATAATTATTATTACAGCTTTATTATTATTACTTGTATGTGTGTTTATATGTTGATACATCATGTGTCACAGTAACACATGCTCAGAGGACAAATTTGTGAAGGCAGTTCTCTACTTCCACCTTTATGTGGATTCTAGGGATCCAGCTCAGTATTGGGAATTGAACTGGGCCATCTGGAAAAGCAGCTAATTCTCTTAACTGTTAACCACTTCCCCAGCCCCTGTATCTTGAGGATTTTAAAAGCCCTCTTCTTTTTAAAAAAATACTGTAAAAATTTATGTGTGTGTGTGTGTGTGTGTGTGTGTGTGTGTGTGTGCTTATGTGCACTGCATGTGTGCTAGTGCCTTGTGAGACCACTGGAGCACTGGAATTGGAGTGGCAGGCAATTGGAGGACCTCCTGATGTGGGTACTGAGAACTTAAATCTGCTCTTCTGTAAGAACAGTGATTGTTTTTAACCACTGAGCAATCTTTCCAGCACTCTTTGCTCCTGGACAGCATCCTTCTTGTCATGTGATAAGGTTTGAATTGAAATGTCCTATGGAGGTTCATGTGTCTAAACACTTGGTCCCCAGCTGCTGGTGCTGCTTTGGGGCTGAGTTGGTGGATGTAAGGCCAAGGGGATTATAGCCTGGCCCTGTGTCCGGGCCCAGTATCCTCTCTGCTTCCTGGTCCACCAAGATGTGAATAAGCTGCATGACAAGCTCCTACTGCCATGAACCAACCTGCTCTGGATGTCATCATTCCCTTCCCACCATAATGGAATGCGCCTTCTGGACCCCTGAGCTCAAATAAAGCTCTCTTCCCTTCAGGTGTATCTGTCAGATATATTGTCATAAAGAAGGTAGTTAATATACTAAGGCACATTTCCTATAAATGTCCTCTTATTCAGTAGGCTGAATGTCTTCATATATTTGGTATCTGTTAACTTTCTTAAAAGTAAGTTTGAAGGTCTTTTGATATTGATACCTCAGATGGTCTCCTTCAAAAATTTTATAAGTTATTGGATTATGTTTTCCAGTTCTCACTAAAAGAATGAAAAAAAAACCCTAGGTTTAATTTTTTTCAGTGATTATTCAGAAGGCAATAAACAGTTTGTACATGGTTGAGATGGAGATGTAGGAAGGCAGCTTCAGAAATGATCTCCACCCTGTGTATCTGTCTGCTTGAAGCGCCTTGCTAAGGAAGATACCCGAAGGATTCCTGCTTCTGACTAGTTGATTTCACTAACATTGCTTGATGTTGACAGCACAGGTCTATTATGTAATCTCTACCTCTTGTGATGCCAGTGTGGCGGCTCAGATAGCACTGGGGTTTGCTTCTAGCCCGAGTTTCTCTGACCGGCTCCCACAGGCATTCTCTAGCATGATGGTGCTATTTGCAGCTGCCCAGCAAAAAGCTCACTGAAGTGGCGCTTCCACTTCTGTGTTAACTTCACTGCCAGTTCACTTAGCTCTGTGGCAGGCACATCAGTGCACCGTAGGGTGGATGCTAATTTTGAGAGTATGAGGAATGCTATTTAAAGTACTGGATTCTGGGTCGTAAGAGCCGGATTGGTATTTAGTGGCATTTAGCTTGTTCTTCTTCAGTCTTTTCAAGTAGAAAAAGGCAGTGCATCTTTACAGAGTCTTTAACAGTGTTGTTTATATCAAATGAGATCACACACACACACACACACATCATAGTGAAATTATTGTAAATTTGTTTTGTACTGTGCTCCTGTGTTCTTTTCATAGAATTCACCTTAGATTAGACTGCATTCTAGGGCTAGCTTTCATTTAAGACAAGACATTCATCTTAACATTGGAATTTATTACAGATTTTAGAATTTTGTACTTGCTTATATTCATTGTACAAACAGTTGATTTCATGATGACATTTCCACCCCCCCCCCCACTGGTCCTTTCTTCTTCCCAAATAGTCCCCTTTCACTTTAATATCTTACTTTGTTTTATTGAGTTTTCCACATCTGAGAAAAACGAAGTTTTCTTTTTGAATCTGGCTTATCTGACTTAACATTTTTTTTCTTTTCTTTTATTTTACAATACTATTCAGTTCTACATATCAGCCACGGATTCCCTTGTTCTCCCCCCTCCTGCCCCCTCCCCTTACCCCCAGCCCACCCCCCATTCCCACCTCCTCCAGGGCAAAGCCTCCCCCAAGGACTGCGATCAACCTGGTAGACTCAGTCCAGGCAGGTCCAGTCCCTTCCTCCCAGACTGAGCCAAGTGTCCCTGCATAAGCCCCAGGTTTCAAACAGCCAACTCATGCACTGAGCACAGAACTTGGTCCCACTGCCTAGTTGCCTCCCAAACTGATCAAGTCAATCAACTGTCTCACCTATTCAGAGGGCCTGACCCAGCTGGGAGCCCCTCAGCCTTTGGTTCATAGTTCATCTGACTTAACATTTTGATCTCCTGTTCCATTCATTTATCTGCCTATGACACAAGTTTTTCTTTGTGTTTGCATAAAAGTCTCTTGTGTAGGAATACATTTTCTTTACCCATTTGTGTATTGCTGGACACAACAACTAAACTAATTCTGAACACCATGACTCGGCTGTTGTGACTGGTGTTGCATGAACGTGAGTGTGCATAACTTTTATGTGCTGACCTAAATGTTCAGTCTCGAACATGCTGGGTCATATGGTCAATCTGTTTGAGTTTTCTGAGGAACCTCTGTACTGATCTCCATAATGCCTCTGGCACTGCACATTCCCACCCACAGTTTATGAGGGTTGTTTTTTTTCTCCCACATCTCTGCCAGCGTTTGTTGGCTTTTTTTTTTTTTTTTTTTTTTTGGTTTTTCTTTTTTTTAGGGGGGGTGTTTCGAGACAGGGTTTCTCTGTGTAGCTTTGCGCCTTTCCTGGAACTTGCTTTGTAGACCAGGCGGGCCTCGAACTCACAGAGATACGCCTGCCTCTGCCTCCAGAGTGCTGGGATTAAAGGCGTGCGCCACCACCGCCCAGCTGTTTGTTGGCTTCTTGATGATAGCCATCTGACTGGGTGCAACTTTGGTGTCTAGTTTTGATTTTGAATTTCCCTGTTCCTAAAGGTATGGAACTTTCTTGGCCATCCGAGTACTGTCTATTCAGTGTTCATGTCTCCATTTGTTGCTGGGTTATTTCCTGTGGGGTTTTTTTTTTTTTTTTTGTGGTTGTTCTTTACTTAGATATTCTAGATACTAAACTAGTAGTTTACGGCAAGGATTTTTCTTCATGCTGCTGATTGTTTATTTTTCTGTGAAAAGTTTAATTTCATGCAATCTCACTTGTAAATGTTTTGCTCTTTCCTAAGCTATAAGACGCTGTTTCAGAAAGTCTTCGCCTATGCCTGTATCTAGAAGTGTTTCCCTGGTTTTCTTTTAGTAGTTTCTCGTTTCAGGTGTTACGTTAAAGTCTTTTATGCATTTTGGTTGATTGTTATAGAGTGAAGGATAGCATCTAGTTTCATTCTTCCCCACGTGGGTACAAAGTTTTCTTGGCCCCATTTATTGAAGAGGCTGTCTTTTCTCCGACGTAAGCCTTTGACACGGCTGCTGAAGTGTGTGTTCGTGTCTGCATTGTCTGCTCTTCTCTGTTGGTGCACATGACTGTGTTCGTACCACTGCCACTCTGGCTTTGTTACTGTGGCTCTGCAGAACTCACTGAAATCAGGTGTTGTGATACTCCCAGCACTGTTCTTCTGCAGACTTGAAAAGTTACCAAAATCAACTCAATATTTGCCATTGGTGTCTCTGTGTTTAGCACTTAACTATCTCATTCAGTCACACAGGAAATCTAATTATTAAATCCTTAGAAGGACTATATTCACATAATTACTGATGTGTAGTTATATTAAGATATAATCTGTTAACTGTGTGACTGTATTTCTTCTAAAATAAAAAGCAAATGGATATTTATATTAAGATACAGAATGTATCTTAATCCTTTTATTCTTTAGGTGAAAAGAAATCACAGGGACTTGGGTTTGAGTGCTGTTTTTCTTGCTGGCTCTATGACATTGCGTATTTTAATATCTCTTCCGGTCCCTGTAGTCTGACCTTTTTTGTCAGGACTGCTAACTCCTCAATAATGACTTGAAGACTTGTTATTAACTATAGAACCTTGGCTGATCACTTAGGCTTGTTATTGACTAGCTCTTATAACTTAAATTACCCCCCCCCCCTTTTGTTAATCAGTCTCCTTTTTGTCTCGTGACTTTATTACCTTTACTCTGTAGTGCCCAGGCTGCTTTCTCTCCCTCTGGCTGGCCACTCCCTCCTTCTTCTTCCTAGCATTCTGTGTGCCTGAAAATCCTGCCTAGCTATTGGCCATGTTTATTAAGCCAATCGGAATGACACATCTTCACAGTGTACAAAAAGATGATTTACAACTTGAGAACATTGCACATTTCAGTGAGACTCTTTAGGGATGGGGGAGTTAAAGTGTGTAAAACTGTCAGTACTGTGTGTGACATGCCTAATCAAAGGTAAGTGCCTACCCAATGGGCTCATTTGCCCTGGAACAGGAAGAACATTGTGTCTGTTTAATTGGAAAGTAGTAAACTGACCATTAATTTATTTCAGAATGATCTTACATAAGACTGATGTGTTACTGATGATCTGTGGGATGATTCTTCCTTTTTTTCTTTGTTGCTTTGTTTTCACATCCTAGGGCTCCTCGGTTTAAAGGTTTCCAGCAACAGGACAGCCAGGAGCTTTTGCACCATTTGTTGGATGCGGTGAGGACAGAGGAGACAAAGGTCAGATTTCTTAATGTGTGTCACGTGTTCTCTTTAAGGCAAAGATACTAACCTGGAACAATTTCTGTCACTTTAGTCTATATTTTTGCCTTTCTTCAGTAAGATTATTTCTTTTATACTTTTGTAGCCCCACTTGTCCTTTTCTTAATGTCCCTCAGCTCTAAAATCAACTCAACGTAGCTTAGAGACAGAACTCACTGTGGTCTCTAGCTACTGTCCAGGCTACTCAAGAGGTTGAGTCAGAAGGATTGCTTGGACCCAGTTTATAGTGAGATACCTCTCAAGAAGAAGAGCCAGGTGTGATGCTGCATGCTTTTAATCCCAGCACAAGGGAGGCAGAGGCAAGCAGATCTGAGTAGTGAGACCCTGTCTCAGGAAGTTAGGAAGGAACAGGGCCGGGGTGGTGGTGGTGGTGGTGGTGCTGGTGGTGGTGGTGGTGGTGGTGGTGGTGGTGGTGGTGGTGGTGGTGGTGGTGGTAGGTGGGAGGGAAGGAAGGAGTGAAAGGAGGGGAAGGGAAGGGAGGGAAGGAAGAAAGGAAGACACAAAAAGAAGGGTAGAAAGGTTGTCTTAAATATTGAGCCCCCGGCATATAAATACAGGAACAAACAACCATCTAGAAAGTATCCCCCTTATCCTCTGTTCTCCTTCCCTCCAGCTTCTTTGGCTCTTAGAGTTTTTTCACTTCTATCAGAAGACGGCAGTGTTTCTTCTCCTGCTGAAAGCCAGCACGGTGCTCACTGTGATAGCTTCTTCCTTCTGGCTTCCTGGGGATTTGTAGCTACTTTAATGTTATCATTTAAATAAGTTGATGGGTAACTACTACATCATATTATACCTGTTTTTTAAAGATAAATTAAGAAATTTATAATTAAGTTTTGGAGACATTAACATTCTCCCGAGCTAAAATTTTATCACATTTTCTTACAGCTTTATATAGATTTTTTTTCTGCAGAAGTATGTTTATTATGTGATATTCATACGCCATTGCAAATTAATTAAATTTTTTTCTATGCATTGTTTTTCTCTGTTGTGCATTATCATAAAAACACAGACAGTACATGTTGCTCTTATTCTGCTATTTGAGGGCCATAGACAGTTTGACAAAATTAAAATGTCGTGTCTCTGGATGCATTTAGCCTCACAAGCGGAACGGCCATGCTGGTCGGTTACAGTGAGTCTGTAGACAGGAGCTGCATTGTCTTGCCTGGGAATGAACAGATGCTGAGTGTGCTGTTCACACGTGTTACTGCCCTGGCTTTCTTGATGGAAGAAAGGCTGCAGTTATTATGTCTGCCACCAGAATCATGGAGAAATGACTGAAAACTACTGACCTTTCCTATTGTTTCCTTAAAGACTTTTCTTGTAACAGTAAGGTTGAGGAATATACTACTGCTAACTTGAATGCAGTGCTAAAGGGGGCATGTGGTCCAGTTATACATGTTGTGTATGTGCAGACTATATAATTACATTTACTGTAAGTAGTTCTTTTATGGGCAGCCTTTTACCTTCAGATTCATGCTTTCTTTGGTTTTTTTCCCCGTCTAATAGAGCTTTTACTAAGATTAGACTTACTATTTTAAAGATGCATCATTTTAATCCATTGTTGAGTAAGATTATGTTAAAGGCAGAATGTCTCAGCTAGCTGCACTCTATCACGTGTGTTTAAGCAGCTCCATTCCTGGCTTTTCCTTTTCCTTTAACATGAATGTTTAGGTCATTGTGTGTGTGTGTGTGTGTGTGTGTGTGTGTGTGTACACACGTGTGTGTAATGAGTTTATTATAGATCCATAGGAGGGAGCGTGAGAGCGAGAGCACCATGCTGTGTGACTGAGGCCTGGGAGTCAGCAGTGTTAGCCAGCTGGCCTTTTTCATGCCCCCAGTACTACAGCTTGAATGTAAGGCCTTGTGTTTATCAGACAAGCACTCTACCAAGTGAGTTCCTTCCTCAGCTCTCTCGAGTCAGTTTTTTGATCTTTATTATACTTCATAAAAGTAATTTGGAACCATTTTTTAAAAGAAATACTATGCCTTAAAACAGGTTTGCTGGTAATCTGTGAAATATTTAGGCTTTAATTCTTTCTTTTCCTTCCCTCCTTCCCTCCTCCTTGGCATGGTAGATAATTTTCTATCTCTCCTAGAATTAATTTTAAAAATTGTATTTTCTTGGAAAATTACCTACTGTATTTTTTCCAAAGTTTCAAATGTAATTATCTTGGAAAGTATTCTCTGGGGGTTATTTAAATTTTCTTTAACTTTCTTATTGGCTTCTTTTATTTAAGTATGATATTAAGCTTCCTTTTATGATGGTAAGATTAGCTAGTACTTTTATTTATCCTATACCTAAAGAATTAACTTTGGGTTCATGTATTTCTGTCCAGTTTCTGTTTTCATTTCCTGTGAAGTTTTCCCTTCTACTTTTATTTGGTCTTGGCACCCCCTTCTCTAAATTCATAATTTGACTGCTTAACCCATTTGTTTTTATTGTTTTCAATTTACTGAAATATTTAAGGTATGAAATTTCTTCTGAACATTGGAGAATATCTTAGATTCTGATATGCAGTGTTTTTATTTTCTGTTGAAGTATACCACATACTTTGGCATTTGCTTTTTTACCAGACAATTTTGTGTCATTTTCACAGTAAAAGCCATTTCAGCGTCTGGATAGACTGCTTAGTGTTAAGAGCATTGGCTGTTCTTGCAGGGCCAAAGTTGGGTTCCCAGCTCTCATACTGGGGTGTTCACAAGGAGCTATAACTCCAGTCCCAGGGGATCCAATGCTCTCTTCTGGATTCCTTGGAAACCTGCAAATACCCATGCACCTTACATACAGGCACATATAAATAAATAATAAATCTTTTTTAAAGTCTATTTCAGGCAGTAGTGTTGGGTTTTAGGGTGTGTGTGTGTGTCTGTCTGTCTGTCTGTCTGTCTGTTCCCATGTGTGAGTGCCTGTATGTTTCTGCATGGAGGCCCAAAGTTGACTTTGGTATTTTCCTTAATAGTTCCTCACCCTGTATGTTGAGGCAGTGTCTCTTACTGAACCCAGAAGTCATCCTCTCAGCTAGTCTAGCTAACCCTAAGGAGAACCTGAACTAACTAGGTTACTTGCTGTTGTAACTGGTAAAAATGCTTTAAATCCTCAGAACCTAAACAAAGTTGACACTCATCTATGAAATTTTGGCATTAGAGAGGTTTGAGACCTTTTGTTTTGTTTTGTTTTTGAATTTGTTTTAGAAGCAGGCTATCACTCTGTAGTCCAGACTCGCTATATCTCACAATCCTGCCCCTCCCTCCAAATGCTGAGATGACAGGCATGCACTATCATAGCCACTCAGAGAGTTTGGTCTTTTGTGGAATCTTAGAACTGAAAGATAGAATACGCTTAATGTTTCTAAATGTGTATATGTTAGGGAAATCTCAATCTCATAAAACTTTTAAAACAGAATAAAACTGCATAGCCTAACAATAAGAACCTATTTAAGATTCAAATATTTTATTTTCTGGGTAGAAACCATAGTGTACCTTGCTATTTGAAAGTCCCTTTATTGAGAATGAGATCTTCATTAACCATCACTGGGTTCTCTTGTCTTTGTTTTACAGAGGATACAAGCTAGCATTCTGAAAGCATTTAATAACCCAACTCCTAAGACTGCTGATGATGAAACTAGAAAAAAAGTCAAAGGTATGTGGACTCTGTTAAAGTGCTTTCTAGAGTAATATATTAAAGGTTCCTTCCTCCCCGCAAGGCTCAGGGAGCATCTAAGATCCAGGGAAAGGGTAGAGTGTTAGAGAACACTTTCCCCTGGGCATGGCCTACCTTGCACCCCTGAACTCTGAGCAGCTGTGGTTTTCCAGTACCTTAACAAACCTGTTATACAGAGTGGAGGGATCAGAAAACACATCCTTCCCCGAGTATGTAAATGCTGTTCGTGGTTGCTAGAGGAAGGAGACTTTTTTTCAGAGATCCAGCCACTGGTAGGATGCCCATGCATATGTAAATAAGCAATCTTTGGGGCTGGAGAGATGGCTCAGAGGTTAAGAGCACTGGCTGCTCTTCCAGAGGTCCTGAGTTCAATTCCCAGCAACCACATGGTGGCTCACAACCATCTGAAATGGGATCTGGTGCCCTCTTCTGGCCTGCAGTCATACATGCTGTATACATAATAAATAAATAAATCTTTAAAAAAAAAAAAAAAAAATAAGCAATCTTTACCCTTGCTCCTGTAAGGAAGAGGAAGAAGGGGATCAGTGGAAGTAGGGGGGCACAAAAATGTTGCGGGGATAAATTATGTTGAAAGACACGTGTGAAAATACAATGAAACCACATTATTTATAAAATGAATATATGCAAATAACCTAGAACAGTTTCTTTACAGAGGAGCAGTTGAGCATTATGTGAACTAAATCGCTAAAGGAGCATGCATCTCCTGGACTCCGCCCTAGTGGCAAAGGGGAGGAACATAGGCACTGCCTAGTGATGTCTGTTCCCTTTCCACAATGTTAGAGATGAAGCTGGACTTTGTGCCTGCACCTGCAATATTCTGACAACTTCTCCATTGGGGGCATTATGAATGTGTGCCTTGCTGTTCTCAGAACTGTAGAGTAAACCTGTCTGGGTGGTTGTAAATGCACATTAGAATACACTACTTTAGTATTACGTTGGGTTTTACAAGTACGACATTGTGTGGTGTTTAAGGCATACATGCATGTATATTGCAGAGATGCTATTGTGTAGTACTTGAGTCTTGTGGGCAGTGACTGAGGAGGCAAATCATACAGGAAATAGTCCTGCATCACTCAGTATGTCAGACAACACTGTATTTAAGAAGAAATTGTGATGCCAGTTTTTCTTATTGATTTAAAAAAATGTCAACTGCAAAATACCTTAATTTTCCTTTGAGCCCTTTTCCTTGTACAGTCTTCATAACCAGGTTCTTAAGAATACTTGCTCACTCGAGTCTCTCAGTTATAAGAATTAGATAAAGTATATCTTTTCTGTTGAGGGAACTAATATTTTGTTCCATGTGGGTTGGCATATAAAAGTCAGAATGATTCAGTTCATCCCAACTTCTGAGAGACTTCAGCATTCTAGCAAGAGTGTTTTAATGTTGCAGTAAGGGATCCTGTAAGTCTGCCCATGCAGATGGTTTCTCAAGAGAGGATTGTGGCTAGAACCCTATGCTGTGCTACAGGATGGAATATAGCTTTAATTATTGTGTTACTGGGCAGGGCAGGCTTAGGTACAGTAGAAAGCGTCATTTCCTTCTCTTTTAAAGGGAAACAAGAAATCTCCAGGGCTGAGCATAGAGGCATGCAGATCTCTTTGAGACCAGCCTCTTATGAGTGTCAAGGCTACACAGTTGAGACCCTGTCTTCCCCCAAAATAAGGATCAGGAGATGCTTAGTGGTTAAGAGCACTTTTTTCTCTTGCAGAAACACCTGCATTCACTTCCCAGTGTCTACATGGGTGGCTCACAGCCCTCAGTAATTCCAGTTTCCGGGGACCCAACACCTCTGACCTGCATGCATAATGATGTACTTACATATATGCAAACACTCGTACATTAAACACATAAATGTAAAACAAAAATTAAAAAGGACTACTCTCTAAAGGACAAGTGGTGGTGATTGGGGAATAGGGATGGACATGCTTGCTTTGTGTTGTGGTCAACTTGACCAGAAGCCTTCAGAACTTGCTGGGTGTCTGTCACCTTCTGGTGAAGGACTTGTGACCTGGCTTGGTAGATGAGGCAGCTGAGGTGATGGGCATGCAAATGTTGCTCAAGGAGGTACTACTCTGATGCTGTGTTTGAGAAGGGTGTTTAATGGGTGCTGTCATGTGACTAAAGAAGTGGGTGTCAACAGTTTTCTGATGAAACCATGCTTGAAAATTTGAAAATGCTGACTCAGAGTCTGTCCACAAAAAAGAATGCATTAGGACAGAAAGAACATGTGACAATGTATGTATAATTTTTTTCTTAAATTAATATCACATGATCGATTGACACTGATGTCCATACATGGGATCGTCTAAGGGAGACTTCAAAGATTGTTGAAAGTAGCACCCTCTTTTGGAGGTTGTGCAGTAACATTTCCATGTTATATGAGTAGCACCTATTTTTTTCTTAGATTTCTTTTTTAACTAATTTTTTTTCAACTTCACATGTGTGCACTTTTCATAACAACAACCCTCACTGCCTACTGCCCTATCATCTCCATCTGCCTCTCCTCTTCCTCACCAACCCCAAAGACAGTGGTTCCTCCTTTTCCAGAATCTAGTGCTAGCCAGTAGTTCAGAGGTAAAGGATAAGGCCTCCTGAGCTCCGTGATTGATTGATAATGCTGGTCCTGTGTGGTCCTGATGCAGTATTGATATGAGTTGATGATTACAGTAGTTGTATCACATCTAGGAAATGGCGTTTTGTAGCCCTTCACCCTGTCTTCTGCTCTTACATCCTTCCTGCCCCCTCTTCCGCAGTGTTCCCTGCCTTACGGAGAGTGTGTAAGGGACCACACTGGCTCTACTTTCTGCATCCCGGGGCAGCCGTGAGGGTGCACTCACCACTGTTTATTGTGAGGAGGGCCTCCTCTGATTTAGGCTCGGAGACATTTATCTAAAGAAAGCAGTTTGCTGCCATGTCTAGTTTACCATCAGAAACGTACTCCCCGTTTGAGTCTACTGCCTTCCTGTGCCTGCATTGTTCACCTACATTGATACTTACATTATCAGTTCACCACCGCTGTGGAGAGGGTATCGAGTTCAGTTCAGAGGGCAGTCACATTACCTTGTTTTATCTAGACAAAACGTCTGTATGCTCTAAAGACGTTGCAGATTCACTGAATATTTAAGAGACTAATAATAGCAGTACATCTTGCCTGCTCCAGCCTTTTGCTACATGTCTGTCAATGTAAGACAAGCCAATGATTAAGCATAGCTTGTATAGATACTGCAGCTTGAGTTTATAGCCTGTGACATCCAATTCCTACTCTTAGTGTATATTCTGCCTTTAAATACTCTTAGTATGAAGTAATCATTGTTAGAGGACACTGTAAGATATGTTTTATTTATAACTTTTATTTTTGTAGTATTATACTGTTTATGATCATAATTTATAAAGAAATGCTCTAACATTCTATTGTACTTACAGGTTTAAGACTCACTTTCTCTGGGTTGGGGATTTAGCTCAGTGGTAGAGCGCTTGGCGCAAGGCCCTGGGTTCGGTCCTCAGCTCTGAAAAAAAAAGACTTATTTCTCAGCCAGGTGTAGTGGCACACACCTTTAATCCCAGCACTTGGGAGACAAAGGCAGGTGAATCTCTGTGAGTTCAAGGCTAGCCTGGTCCACATAGTGAGTTCCAGGACAGCTAGAGCTACATAGTGAGACCCTGTCTTGGAAGTGGGGGCAGCTGGAGGACATAGTTTCTCATCTGTGCCTTATTACCTTGTTGTGATGCTGCCATCCAGTGCGTATTGAGAGCAACAACCCTGGTTTCTTTCCGTTTGTGTCAGCTCTCCTTTAAATCCCTTGATTTTTCTAAGTGAAACACTGTATTTCCTAATAGTTACTATAAAATGTCTATGAGCATTAAAGTATGTCTTCTCTGTTATTAAGTGTTTGGGATACCTTTTTCTGAAGGTAGAGACTTGCAAAGGATAGAAAGCAAGATGAACAGGTTTGTTAATAGACTTTCTGTCTCAGGTTTTATTGAAAAAACTTTAAATATCTGTCAGAGCAGAAAGATTAGCACAATGCATTTTCTGTGTATGTGTGTGTGTGACTTAACTACATCCATAGCATATTGCTTGGTCAGTTTCCTCCAATGCCTGGTTATTTAAAGCAAACCATTAGCACAATTTCTTTTGATCTGTAAGTACTTCTTATACAGAATCATTTCAACTTTTTGGTGTAATCAAGCACATGGGTGTATATGTTCACATGAGCTATCAGCTGCCCAGGGTCACTTCTTATACTGTGTACTTCACATACTTGCTTTTTATATCCCTTTTTCATAGCCAGGTTCTAGAATCTTTAGCCTCAAAAACAGCTATTTTCCCTATTCTGTCTAACTTTACATTAGGTACAAAGGCATCAAGAAGATTAATGGGAGCAGCTGGGGTGTGATATGAGTTAGTAGTTATTGCTATATTAATTTTACCTAATAAATTAGTTAAATTTATTTTGGGCTGGCAGGATGACTTAGCAAGTAAGGGTATGTGCTGCCAACTCTGATGACATGAGATCGATCCCTACCTACATGATGTTAATTCCTACAGATCATCGTACTCGATAGTCATATATATCTCCCTTACAAAATTGTGAAGGAGGTAGGAGAGATGACTCAGAGGTTAAGAGCACTGGCTGCTCTTCCAGAGGTCCTGAGTTCAGTTCCCAGCAACCACATGGTGGCTCACAACCATCTATAGTGAGATCAGATGCCCTCTTTTGGTGTACAGGTGTACATGTAGATAGATCACTCATATACATAAAATAAATAAATAAATAAGTCTTAAAAAAATTTTTAAAAATTGTAAAGGAGAAAGATCTAACATAATAAATACATTATTGGATATAATATAGAAGCTATACTTTATCTAAGTGACATTTGAATAAACAAATAATGGCATGTAACTGTTGGATCAGTGATAATTGTGAAATTTTAATTTAAAAAATGGATGCTTTTTACAGCCTATGGTAAAGAAGGCGTGAAGATGAACTTCATAGATCGGATCTTTATTGGTGAATTGACTAGCACAGTTATGTGTGAAGAATGTGCAAATGTATGTACCTAGAATTCACACAAATGTATGTACCTCAATCACATTGTTTTTGTTGTATTGTGTTTTAGTTCTCAAGTATCACAGTGGTTATCAATAGATATTTGATAAATTGATAGGCTTACTTTCAATAACAATTACTTTTCAATAACAATAACAATTCACATTCCCAACATTGCTCATACACAAATACAACCACTTAAAGGATATTAGTGATGTCTCAGAAGTAGCTAGTGCCTTGCCTTTAGAAAGACTCAAGTATTTGCTCAAGCTCCAAGATGCTAAAGCTGATAGCACATGAACCTGTTAGTGAAGAAAAGACTGTTGTGGCAACAGTCATCGCAGTGAACTTTCCTGTAGCCATCAGATGGATAACGATGACCAGAACGCTTGTGTTCCTGAGTGGAGTGCCTGTCCACTGAAGTCAGCTCGCTGTTCAACTCTTCTGACTTAGAACAGCTCGTGATAATGGCAGCAAAGAGGTTCTCTTCTACATGCTGCCTTGAACAGTCATTAAAAAGGACTATGGTGGGGGCTACATAGTAATTCTTGTAAAATGTACCTTCTACTTCTACAAAGTGAGCACATTTTTCAGTGTTTCTAAGTAAACATGCTTGTTTATATGGTTTCATTTTTCCTCTTGACTTACCTGAAGTTATCCTGAGTCCACTTCTCTTGGTTGCTCTCCCCGTTTTGCTGTGTATATGTAGCACAGCCTGGCTTTGAACTGGAGTTCTCCTGTGTCAGCCTCCCAGGTGGTAAGATTACAGGTATATGCCACCATGCCAGATAAGCCTATCTGAATATGATCAGATGTAATAGCTTCTAGTTTAGACTGAGGTGAGAGAGAAATTTCTGTGAAAATGAGTAACTGTCAAAGTGAAAAACAAGTAACTGTCACAGTGTAGTATTCTAAAATGTGGCAACATAAGACTATCACATTTGATTGAGGGTTTTCTTTGTGTGTGTGTGTGTGTGTGTGTGTGTGTGTGTGTGTGCTTACGTGATATTCAGAAGGAGTGTGTTTGTGTCTGTTCTCTTGACTTAATCTTTGAATTTAGAACTAATTCTTATTGTAATACTATCTTAACAACATAAAATATGCATGAATTTTTATAGATTTTTCAACTTCTTGATAAGAAATATTTCTAGCCGGGCAGTGGTGACGCACGCCTTTAATCCCAGCACTCAGAAGGCAGAGGCAGGCGGATCTCTGTGAGTTCAAGGCCAGCTTGGTCTACAAAGCAAGTTCCAGGAAAGGCGCAAAGCTACACAGAGAAACCCTGTCTCGAAAAACAGACAAACAAACAAACAAACAAAATATTTCTAAAAATATGGCTGAGTGTGATAAGTTAAACTTTTATCAGATTTTATAGGTAAAGAGTCTGGATGTTCAGTTTTTCTGCCCTCCCTAGTTAATAAAACCAGGATTATTATATCTCCTCTTGCTTATGACATTGAAACATAGAATATGACTATAACTTTTACTAAGATTTATAGAACTTTGGGCACAGACACTGATTTCTCTCTTACATAGATATCTTCTAAAACAGAATTATTCTAAGAAATCTGTCAAACATTGTCATCTCTGCGTTTTCTTTTTTCCTCCCTCCCTCCCTCCCTCCCTCCCTCCCTCCCTCCCTCCCTCCCTTCCTCCATCCCTCCTTCCTTCCTTCCTTTCTTTCTTCAGTTTTTGTTTTGGAGACAGGGTTTCTTTGTATAACAGCCCTGGCTGTCCTGGAACTTGCTCTGTAGACCAGGCTGGCCTTGAACTCACAGACTCACAGAGCCTGCCTCTGCCTCCCAAGTGCTGGAATTAAAGGCATGCACCACCACCGCCAGCTTTCTGCTTTTCCTTAACACTTTATATTGTGCTTTAACTTGAGATTTTAAGTCACCTGGGAAGTTTTGTTTCTTTTGCTTTTTACCAACAATGTGTATCTGTGTTAGAATTCTAACTGAAATTCTCAATCTGCTTTTTCTTTTTAAGATCTCCACTATGAAGGATCCCTTCATTGATATTTCACTTCCTATTATAGAAGAAAGGGTAAGGAGAAATAATCATAAAACTCCTGCAAAGAGCATGCATTCATTCATTTATTTAAGCACCTGTCGAGCTTATTATCCATATCTCAGAGTCATGTGGTTTACACAGAACTGAGTTTGTGTAGTATGTTTGATATCAAGTATGTGGACATGTGTATGAAGTATATATATTTTCTTACTGGAATTCAGTCTTGAAGCATTGTATATAGTCAGACTTTTTTTGAACCACCAGCTCCTGAATAATGACATGGAGACTTTTTTTATTAATTATGAAAGCTTGACTTTAGCTTAGGTTTGTTCCTACCTAGTTCTTAAAACTTAAATTAACCCATATATATTAATCTACATTTTGCCATGTGGTAGTATTTTATGTCCGACTTCCTCCATGTCTGGCTGTCGAATCTCCCACCTCAGATTCTTTCCCAGAATGCCTATCTCTGCCGGGAATCCAGCCTATCCTCTGCCTGCCTAGTTATTGGCTGTTCAGCTCTTTTTTTAAACCAACCAAAGGGTGCCTTAGGTGGGTGAGGTAAAACAGAGACATCTTTACACAGTGTACAAAAAGATTATCCCAACACTTGTATTTTGAAGTTGTTAAGATAACTACCTTTTTAAAATGGGTTGGAGAAAAGGCTCAGCAGTTAAGGGTACTGGCTGCTTTTCCAGAGGACCTGGGTCCAATTCCAAGCACCCACATGGCTTGTGAGCTTACAACTGTCTTGTTTTAGTTAGGGTTTCTGTTGCTGTGAAGAGACACCATGACCATGGCAACTCTTACAAAGAAAACATTTAATTGGGTCTGGCTTACAGTTTCAGAGGTTCAGCCCATTATCATCACAGCAGGGAGCATGGCAGCATACAGGCAGATGTGGTGCTGGAGGAAGAATAGCTGAGAGTCCTACATCTTGCAGGCAACGGGAAGTCAACTGAGACCCTGGGCAGTATCCTGAGCATAGGAAACCTCAAAACCCACCCCTACAGTGACACACTTCTTCCAACAAGACCATACCCACTCCAGTAAAGCCACACCTCCTAATAGTGTTACTCCCTATGAGATGATGGGGGCCAATTACATTCAAATGATCACATTCTTCAACTCCCGTTCAAGTTGCAGGGCATCCATCGTGTTCTTCTGGCCTCTATGGGCAATGAATACACGTGGTGCACAGACACACATGCCAAAACCACCCATACTAATAAAATAATCTAACAAGCATTCCTTAAAAGAGAAAATTACCCTGTTACATTTCTATTAAATTAGGAAATTTGAAAAGAATTTATTTGCTTAAAATGTTTTATGTTATATGTGGCGTAGGTTTCAAAACCTGTACTTTTGGGAAAAATGAATAAATGCCGAAGTTTACAGGAGACAGACCGAGATCATAACAATGCCACCGTTGCTGTAGAAAATACCCATCAACCCAGAGCTGCCAAGATGCATTCCTCACCTAAAGATAAGGCAAGTCAGATTGTGGTGGGTTATGTGTTTAATGTTTTGGTTTTGAAATATCTCAAGCATGTTCACAGGTAGAAAGAGCAGTATCTAATTAACATCCCCCATCCTGTTTCTCAGCTTTACAATGATCATTTCATGGCTGATTATGTTCCATCATATGTATTCCATCATTTCCTCTTTTCCAACCCTGGTTATTCTGAAGGAAATCCCAAATATATCATGTACCTCTCAATACATCACTAAAAGTTACTTTTTTAGGGGTTCTGGATAGAGTCCTGTAGTGGAACACTCCCGATGCTCAAATGTTCAACACCCAGAACAACAAAGAAATAAAAAATGAAGATACTCCCTACAAACATTACCAAAGTACCTGCATATACTTGAAATTGTCAGTAACTCATTAGTAATATCAAACCTGCTTCTGGTTTATGATCTAACAAAAGGGTTCACAGGTTACAGTTGATGAGCACACTTTTTAAATCTTTTTATAACCTATAGATTCCCTCGTCTCAATCTATTTACCGAAGCAATGTGATCCTTTTGTTAATGGTTTCCCACATTCAACAGTAATTCATTTTGCTATTGAGTTCCCATGGCTCTGACAGGTTTTTCTCCATTACTTCTTCTCTACTACAAATTAGATCTAGAGGCCAAATTTTAGCTTTGATTGTTTATTTAGTTTTCAGCAAGACAACATCTAGCCAGGTGTGGTGGTACATGTCTGTATTCCTAGCACTCCAGAGGCTGAAGCAGGAGGATCCCAAGTTGAGCTTCACAGTAATTCCGGCCTGGGCTGAGCTACAGTAGCAAGATTTGTCTCTGAAACTGTAAACAAAACAAAATGGGGGCAATGGGGCTGGGCAGAGGAGGGGGAGATACTGAGTTTAAATGGTGGTTTATATTCAAGTAGGGATGTATAATTCTTCGTGTATATCTTTTCATTGCTAGCTATTCAAACACATTGTCAATACTTAATTTTTCTAGAGACATGTCTGGTTGTTAACTATTCTATTAAAATAGAAAGAAATCAATCTGATTTGTATTTTATTTAAAGAGAATGCCTTTTATGTAAAATAAATTGTACTGACTCGTCAAAGTGACATGAAATTGAAGCTACTCTGTTAGAAATCTTATAGGGACAAAACTACAAAAGATAGAATGTATGGTTTATCTCTTGTAGTATTTTATCTTACTAGTTATCTGTCCATCATCTGTTTGGTTGTCGGGTTGATTTTGTTTTTGTTTTGTTTTGTTTTTTTGAGACAGTCTTGTTGTATTATAATTCTGGCTAGCCCAAAATTCAATATTTAGCTCAGGCTGGCCTGAAATTTGCTTCAACCTCCCAAGTGCTCAGATTACAGGTGTAACCTTCAAATAAAGTCTGTCTCATTTCTGCTTGTAAGATCCCTAGGGTGGTTGATACTCTTGACCATGTGCCTTTTCCAACAATGGAGAATAGAAGTGCTGTGATTGGAGCTTCATAGATGGAAACGATGAAGGCACTGCACGTTCTGATGTGCTTTTCTAAAGCACTGGCTAGTAAAATCTGAGTTTGTAACGACTTTCTTTAGCTTGTGCTATTCTGTTTTTGTTCATTGTTTGTTTAGTTATTTTGAGACAAGGTCTCTCTCCATAGTCCTGACTGTCCTGAAACTTGCTGTGTGGACCAGGCTGGCCTCGAACTCACAGAGATCCTCCTTTCTTTTTGCCTCCCAAGTGCTGGGATTAAAGGTGTGTGCCACTACTGCCCGGCTATTATTCATCTTTTATTTTGTGCTCTTGACTAGACCAAATACATAGTGATAGAAATAGATGTCTTATACCTATATGAAAGGCCTAAGTTTTTCTCATAGCCATGTTCTACAGAAATCCCATCCCCTTCCCCACACATGGCAGCCCCTGCTGTTAGTCTCCCGGGTAATAGATTAGATTTAAATTAGAGCAAATTAGTCTATCATCTGTTGATTGTCGTTTAGGTAGATTTTGAAATGGATCTCAGAGAAATGTTTATTTAGTAATTGGGGCAGTTAAATGGGACTCATGGCATTTGTTTTCAATAAGGTCACAAAATTCTTTTCTCTGAAACATACTGTCAACTTACAGAATCAACTAAGTCATGACCGAAAACCCTTAAGAAAATTAATATCTGGAGAAGAGAAAACTGGTGTTATGCATCAGAAGAACGAAAACTTTGACGGGAGCGGGTTTGCCAGCGTCATGAGTACCGAGTCATCAGTGAACGAGAGCCCCACCGACGGCAGTGAGAAAGAAGGCAGCCTTTGTGAAAGCAGTGTGGACGCCGACAGTGAAGCTTCTGAGTCCGAGAGCGCTTCCAAGCGAACTGTGCTGCTCCGATCCAGCGGCGATTCCTGGGGGCACACGGAGCAGCACCTCCCCCTCGCCTTGGCAAGTGAACTGCCACACAGCGCAGAGACTCCCAGTGGGGATGCAGACGTGGCTGAGGCAATTGCTGGACTTCGTCTGGGCAGCGCTGTAATTGGAAATAGAGACGGTGACAGGGAAAAACAGCCACTCGATGTCCCCAGTAACTTGTGTTTTTCAGAGGGAAGACATATGAGGTTTCATAGTGCCCAAAATGCTTTCCAGACTCTTTCTCAGAGCTATGTAACTACTTCTAAAGAATGCTCAGTGCAGTCCTGTCTCTACCAGTTCACATCCATGGAGTTGCTGATGGGCAACAATAAGCTTCTCTGTGAGGACTGTACTGAAAAGAAGCAGAAGTGTCAAAAGGAAACCAGTTCTGCAGGTAAACATCTAGCTTGCTTTGTTTCTGGCTTGTGATGCATTGTAGGGGAAGAGTAGTTTATAGTTCCTTGATGGGGCGCTCCAGAACCTGCGTGCATTGAGCCACTTGGCACAGGCCTTGTCTTCCTTACCTGTCTCTCCACTCAGGACACTGGCTAGGCAAATAGATTCCCAGCAGATGTTGCAGTAACTGAAGAGCAAGAAGGACATGTCTCTGTCTTGAAAATACAAACTCATATATTCTAATCTGAGGGATTTGAAACCTTCCTGAAATAGTCTTAAAACTTACAGCTTCATCACTAGTGGGACTTGAGATTACTGGCCTTCACAAATCCTCTCAATTTCTTATAAATCCAAAAAAGTATTTGAAGTTCTTAAGTATGTTTATGCCATGAATCCAGTGTTTGCTTGATTAGAGAAAAGTGGGAATTCTCACCAATGGATTTTCAATACATCACTCACATTAATGAATGGAAAGAATAATCTCAGTGACTACACTGTTGCTTAGGATGGGGAGGGGGCTTAGCAGGTCAAGTGTTTGCTGAAACAAGCATAAAGACTGAGTTCTGATCCCGGCCCCTGTGTGAGAGCCGAGGGCGGTGGCACATGCTGCAGTCCTAGCACTGGGGAGGCAGAGGCAGGCAGGTGGATCTCTGTGGTCCACACAGTGAGCTTCAGGACAGCCAGGGCTACATGCAGAGACCTGTCTTTAAAAATCAAAACGATGGCAGTGGCAGTGGTGCACACCTTAATCCCAACACGTGGGAGGCAGAGGCAGGCAAATCTCTGAGTTCCAGTACAGCCAGGATTACACAGAGAAACTGTCAAAACAAACAAAAACCCCACAAAACATATGGTGTAATACTATATAAATAGCTTTTATTAAATGTCTATCAAATTCTAAGTAATATAGTCAATGGAATTTTACAAGTAAATTGGTTGTTTTATACAGAAAAGAAAGCAGGAGGAGTTTATACTAATGCCAGGAAGCAACTCCTTATATCTGCTGTTCCAGCTATCCTAATTCTTCATCTTAAAAGATTCCACCAGGTAAGAGTCTGTTTACTAACACTACAGCCAGTTTCATATGTTTGCAGAGCCATAAGACCTGCGGGAAATTGTCAAGCATTTCCTTGAATTAAAAAAATTGTCATGTGAGATGTCCTGCACTGGGGGGAAAAAGCTTGATTAACAATATTAGAAGATTTAAGTGGTGGGAACCTCAGTGATGTCTCTAAGTGGCATGTGATCACAGGTGTGTTTGAATGGAGACTACATGTGTTAAGTGGAATTAAAGGAGCAAAAAGGCAAAGCCCACACAACTTTTTGAACTGTCACGACCAGGCTGAGGTGGTGTTTGGGCGGGGCAGTGTTGACTAGGGATTCAGCACAGGAAGGCTTTGAGGGAAGGTCTATAAGGCTGGGGGCACAGATGGACGTGAACGACACATAGATGTTTTTAGTGTTAAAGGAAAGGTGGTTTTTCTTGAACTATTTATCATTTAACCTTGTGTCCTGTCTAGTGATGCTTTGTTTTTCTCCCTGGTATTTGGTTTGAACCCAGGGTTTTCGGTTTGCTAGGCAGATGCTCTGCCACTGACCTACATCTTTTGTCCTGTTTTCTTTTCTTTTTTTAAATTAAAGGCAGAGTCTTGGGAAGTTGCCCACGCTACTCTGGAATTTTCTGGGTAGTCTGGAAAGGCTTTGAAATTGCAGTCTTCTTGCTCTGCCTTCTAGGCAGCTGGATTATAGGCTGTGCCATCAGCCCTGACTACTTTTTTTTTAATGGCTTTTAATTTCTCCAGAAGAAGAAAGAAATATAGACTACTAAGTACTGTATCTTCTTTTATTGTTGTTGTTTTTTGTGTGTGGTTTTGAGATAGTGTTTCTCTGTGTAACAGCCCTGGCTGTCCTGGAACTCGCTCTGTAGACCAGGCTGGCCTCTATCTCACAGAGATCCACCTGACTCTGCCTCCCGAGTGCTGGGATTAAAGGTGGGTGTCACCACTGCCCAGCACTAACTTCTTTTTTTAAGTTAGGGGTTTTTTTTGTTTGTTTTGTATTTTAAAATAAAATTAGTAATTGAAGACTAGGAAAATTGCTCCTTTGGTGAAGTGGTTATAAAGGAAGGGGAGGGGGAAGGAGAAGGGGAGGGAGGGGAAGGGAAGACTTAGATATTTGTTAATGACTAAAGCCCACACCGTTAGTCTCAGCACTAGGAGGGGGTAGGGAAGCAGGGGAAACCTTTGTCAGTTCAAGGACAGCCAGAGCTGCATAGAAAGAACTTGTCTCAAACAACGAAAGAATCAAAACCAAAACAAACCAAAAAGCTCATGATTCTCCATAGCCAAAGTTATGGAAACATTTTTCAAGGTTAGCTTTGGAAAGTAAAAATAGAAAAGGAGGTAGAGTCTTCTGAAGATTATAAAAGTTCTTTTGATTTCTGCAATGTGAAGTTAACTTTTATTGAAAACTATTGCAAGTGTTCGAGTTCTTTCATAGTGAGTGAATTTCATTGAATTTTAGAAACGAAAAGAACCTAAAAAGACCTGTTTGCACCCATTTCTGACTTGACCTAGATAAGGTTGCCCATAGTCAAGTTCATTTTTGACTAGTCACTGAATTAGGTACCCTGGACTCTGTTGACTCTATTTCCATGACAGTATGGGTCAGAGGACTAGCTTTTAGCACATTAGACTTACTTTTCCCTTAATTGTTGTAAAAACCACAAAGGAAGTAATTATTTACCTTATTCATGGTTAAAAAAAAATCCCATGTGAACAAATAACCTTTCTAATAACAATATATGAAATTAATTTTTAATATGTGAAACTTGATGTGACTACTATTAATCGTGTTTTATTTGTATCTATGAGAATAATAATTTCTAGAATTTTTTTGGTTTTAATTGACAACATAGTACTTTAAACTTAACTAAGTTTGTTTTACTGAAAACATTATTTTGTCTTTTTAAGGCTGGCTTGAGTCTCCGTAAAGTGAACAGACACGTAGACTTTCCGCTTACCCTTGACTTAGCACCATTCTGTGCTGCTTCCTGTAAGGTATGATATATTAAGACATTTGATTAACTAGCAAGTGAAATGCTTAAACGAATACTTTTATTATTTATTAGACTATGCTTTTGTTTTGTTTAGATAAGCTTCTTTTCTTAAATGAGCAATTGTGGCATATTAATATATCAAATATGACTTTTGTTCTTTGGAACAAAGATGAGTAAAGCATTAGGCATGGATCCCGAACATCAAAACTACCTGTTCATTATTAGCAGATGATATGATGGCTTTGTGCCCTCCTGTTCCTCTGAGTGAGCCAATAAGCTATAGTTTTAGCATCTGTCTGTATCTTTTGCAAATAAACACACTAACGCATTGTTTTTTTATGCCATTTTATGTATACTACCGATATTCGGATACTTGTCAGCCGAATAAAATAGGTTCAAATTGCTAATACCTTACTAACAAGGTTTATAATTGCTTTCATGTACTTACATGTAAGACTTGTGCAGGTAAAATTGATTCACATTTTATTGAGGAAAATAGTTTTAAGGTAATAGAGTGTCATATTCATGGTTATTGGCCAGAAGTCCAGGTTTTGTGGTATGTCATTGGATACTTATTGGAACTTAATAAATCCAATACATTGACTAACTGACTGCAGCTTTTTGGTGAATCTAACTTATTTGATGTGGAATACCAGCTCTGTTGGTTACTAACATTCAGTACTAACACTCAGTATTTCTAGAAGTAATAGATAATACAGCAAATAAGAATGAGGCTTTCTAAGCTCAGTGTTTAGTTTTTGAGAACACAGTATTTTTGAAAGTACCCTTTCTAAAGAATTTCTAACATACTTAATAGTAGACAGAACAGTACAATGAATCCCCACCATCCGTTCCTAAAATCTCGGGTCTGTGGCCGGTCTTGGCCCTTCTCCTCATCCATATACTTTTCTACTCTGTCCTTTGTTACTGCTTTGAAGAACAGATCAGGTATCACTTCATTATGCATGTCTGAAATATAATAATTACTCTGGGCTCCTTTCCTGGTTTTGTTTTGTTATGCTTATCTTTTGAGAAATGATCTTGCCCAGACTGGTCCTGACATCCTGAGCCCTCTACCTCAGCCTTCCATGTGCTGGGGCTACAGGCTTGTACCAGCTAACCACCGTGTATTTTCTTCTTTAGATTCCTTTTTTTGTGGGTGGAGGTGGCAATTGAACCCAACACATGTCACATGCACTGAGCTGTGATCCTAGCCCTCTCTCCCATTTTAACACAACCACAATGTCATTTAATATATCCTTCATAATCAGTGTTTATGTTTCCTGTTGTATCATAAATGTATACTGATTCATTTTAAAAATCAATACAATAATTAAAATGAATTAGTTTACAAATAAATCAGTGATGCCTTGAATACTGTTTTAATACATTTCTTTTTTCTCCTTTTGGAATCTTTCTTGATTTTTGCCATAATTTGGCTTTTGATGATTATCTCTTTGTCATTATTGTTTTCTACGTACATGCAGTTGTAATTAAAGAAGACTGGATAAATTTGAGTCTGGTAGTCCCCTCTCTTTGTTTTGTTTTTCTAATGCTGTTCCATAGTGAACTTTCTGTTCCTTGAGAAGCACAGAGTATCCCAGTTTGGTTTGAAGAATACATTGCTCTGATGTATTTTCGTTTTTCAAGCAGTTTTTCACTGAACTTTACTACTTTTTTCCTTTGTTTGAAAGAATATAAGTGTGGGAGAGAAGGTTCTCTACGCTCTCTATGGTATCGTGGAACACAGTGGCTCAATGAGAGGAGGCCATTACACTGCGTACGTGAAAGTGAGAGTACCCTCCAGGGAGCTATCAGAGTCCATGACTGCAAGGAAACCTGTACCAGGTAAGCCCTCCTAAGCATAGTTTAGTCTCAAAGATGAAAGAATTTATATTTTACAGGTTCTCCACATGGATTTATTTGATTAATCTTAAATCTGCATAGATAATCTTTAAGAATCTTAATAATAATCCCAAAGTAGTATCCTGTTAGGCATTATGAAGTGACAAGTGATATTTTACAGTTACTTCAGTGGTTTTTGGTTTTGTAAAAAGTGTGTGTGTGTGTGTGTGTGTGTACTGGTGTGTGTGTACTGGTGTGTGTGTGTGTACTGGTGTGTGTGTGTACTGGTGTGTGTGTGTGTGTGTGTGTGTACTGGTGTGTGTGTGTGTGTGTGCGCGTGTGTTTGTGTGTGTACTGGTGTGTGTGCTGGTGTGTATAGCATAGTGGGCTGTCCCAGAGTGAAGTCCAGCGGTCGGTTCTGGTCTTCCACCTTGTTCTCTTGATTTTGCCACTGTGCTGTGTATTCCAGACCTGGGGACTTCTGCGTGACCCTCTTGTTTCTGCCTCCCATCTCCCCATAGGACTGTTGGGATGACTGATATACAACACTGATATCTGGCTTTTTTTTGTACTGGTTCTGGGGTCAAATTCAGATCACCAGGCTTGTGTAGATAGCGCTGACCACTGAGCAACCTCCTCAGCAGTGATACCCCATCTTCTGAAGCTCTATGAGGTCCTGAAAAGAGTGGGACTTGGAAATGTGCTAGCTATGCTGAAAGGCCATTAGATTTGCTTCCCCATCCCCTGGATTTTTTAAATGTGTACTTGTGTGTGAATGTGCAGCTATGAGTGCAGTTGCCCATACAGTTCAGAAGAGAGCATTGGAATCCTCTGGAGCTCGAGTTACAGAGGTGGTTGTGATTTGCCCAGCATGAGTGCTGAGAACCGAACTCTGATCCTCTCTGCAAGAGCAGTATGTGCTCGGTCCATGCTGAGCCGTCTCCCAACCCCCACCCCCCACGCCCCACCCCCACGCCCCCTTGTTAGTTCTTGTTGCTGTTGCTGGGTTGGATTTTTTGTTGTTTTTGTTTTGACAAAGGGTCTCACTACATAACCCTGTCTGACCTGGAACTCGCTGTAATAGGTCAGGCTGGCCTCAGATTCACAGAGTTCCACCTGCTTCTTCCTTCCTCGTGCTGAGATTAGAGAGGCATGCACCACCACGCTCAGCTCTTTATTATTATTTTTTTTTTTTTCAGAGCTGAGGATCGAACCCAGGGCCTTGCGCTTACTAGGCAAGCACTCTACCACTGAGCTAAATCCCTAACCCTTTATTAGTTTTTTAAAATGTATTTATTATTTATGTGTCTGTGTGTTTACTGTATGTATATGTGCATGTGTTTGGAGGTCAGGGAACAGTTTGTGTACTCCGCTTTCTCCTTCCACCTGTGTGTGGGTTCTGGGGATCGCATTGGTGGCCAGGTTGGTACAGCAAGCTCCTTTCCTTCCTGCGCCATCTCTCAGTCTCCTCCTTCATCCTTTTTGATTAAAGTAAATCTTTTCTCAGCGAAATTAAATATAACAAGGCTAATATTCCACTAGATATTTAAATTAAAATTTTATTAACTGGAAGAAATTATTGGCATAATTTATTAGTGATATTGGTGCTTCAAAAACATTAGTTCATTTCAGGTAATACTTAATCTAAGAAAAAACTCATATGATGTTAGAATTAAATATATTTAATGAAGAATGTGTTGCTGCTTACAATTTAGAGGACATAAACACACTAACTGTAAAACTGTACTTTTTTGTTCTCCTAGGTTTGAAAGAACCTGATAGTGAATTGGGAGGCCACTGGGTCCATGTCAGCGACACTTACGTGCAGGTGGTTCCAGAATCAAGAGCACTTAGTGCACAAGCTTATCTTCTTTTTTATGAAAGAATATTATAATTATCTATTAACTGTTAATTAGCTCATGTTTATTTTAATGCTGTAATGGTAACCATAATATGTAATGTGCCTTTGTAGTCTTTAGGAATAGTGCATCCTTCCAGTGTTATTTTACTTTTTCATCATATGGTGAATCCTTTAAAAAGAAATTAATACACCAGGCTGTTGGGGCACACGCCTTAACAATCCCAGCACTCAAGTGGCAGAGGCAGGTAGATATATGAGTTTGAGTCCAGCCTGGTCTACAGAGTGGCTTGCAGTATAACCAGAGCTACATAGAGAAACTCTGTCTCAAAAAATAAGACAAAACAAATTAATTAGTTAATGCTTTCAGATCTATATTCTTAAATGCAAAAATATGTTTCATATTAATTGTCATGTCCTTGGAGATCCCTTTCTCAAAAAATACTCTTTTTGATAGTAGTAGAGAAGTCACCTTTATGATATGACTCATCATTACAGACATTCAGAGATGGTGGTAAATTGAATCATATTTTAATATACTGTTTCCTAAATGTAATACAGCTTTCCTGAGTGCATGTAATATATCTTGTGTTATAATTGACTTACTTTTTGTTGTAGCCTTTTAAAATCTTGGCCCTGTTTTGAATCGTACTTAACATTTTTTATGTGCTTGTTATTTTTCTAGTGAAGAATTGAAGTGAGTTTATAACTGTTGTTATAAAGTAAGTTGTTCATCCTTGTACCACTCCACTTAAAATCATCTCAGGGCTTTGCAGTGGTGTGTGTGCTACTGTACAGGAAATGTTGCTAGAACAGGCTGAACTAGTGCCTAATGTAACATAATTATTTTTCATATTTTATGTGATTCGGTCATGTAAAAAGGAGCCACTGTCATTTTGGTAGTGTGAGTTTACAACTAGTGTATTGATTAGCTTATTGTTTAGTGTATTTCAAAATATTGAAACATTTCATAATCATTTGCAGCCTGTTAAAGATAATTTGTAAGTGACTGGCGAAAACCAAAATAAAAATGTAGGTAATTGTAACACGCAGAAACAGTAAATAGAAGTTGATAATCCATATAGGAACATAGAATTTAAAGTTTAAGGATATCTCTGAACTATAAATTAACAAATTATATTTATAAATGATAAAAAATCATATTCTTATCAGTAACAAGGGAATATAATACATTTTCTACTTCTATACTTTGGTAAATATTAAACAGGGTGTTGTCTTCTGAAGCATCATTTAAAAGTTCAGGTGGGTAGCGGGGAGTGTAGTTCTGTGGCTGAGCACTCACCTAGACTGTGCCAGACCCCGGTTCCATCCCCAGCAACACAAATCAAAAATTTGGGTGGGCTTGGCTTTTACTTTAATGGGGCACAGGGTTGGTACTTCAAATGACTAAGGAGTAACACAGAATAGTTTCCCCTTCTAGAATTCAGATGATTAAACTGTGAAACTTAGCATGAGAAATATTACTACCCAGAATTTAAATAATCACTGAGGTGGTTCACTGACACATGGTATTGAATGAAAATGTAAGGGAATGGTTCGATATCCTAATCATCAGTGCTAGTGTGTGATACTGTGGACAGATGTCGGGGAGAGAGGCTGTAAATTGTGCAGACCTTTCGCCAGACATGGTGACATTCTGAAGTCATCAGTGTTGCCTCTTGATATGTGGATGGGCGAAACTGTGATTTGTCTAATGCAGAAATTTTAAAATACCATTGTATTAATAAATTCTATTTTTAAGTTGTGGAGGAAATTTCAATGATGATTCTATTGATTTTTCATATTAAGATGAAGAGTTATATTTTATCTGCAGAGCTCAGTTGTGTCCTCTAAAGAGAACTTTTCAGTGTTTCCATTTTCATCAAAAATCATTGACATGGAATATTCTAGCACCAGAACAATGAGTTAGAAAAATAATTTATTTGTTCAAGTTGATATCTTGGTCATAACAATTGCTTCCCCATGCCCTCTAACTGTAAATAGTTACCTTTTTTCTCCTAGAAAATATACTTTTAAGAAATATATGGCAGGGAGGGGAGGGATATACTGTGATGGTGATATAATAGATGAGAGAATAATTAAAAAAAAAAATAGCTGGGTGATAGTGACACAAACTTTTAATCCCAGCACTCAGGAGGCAGAGGCAGGCAGATCTCTTGGGTTCAAGGCCAGCCTGGTCTACAAAGTAAGTTCCAGGACAAGAGAAATCCTGTCTTGAGAGACAGGAGAGAGAGAGAGAGAGAGAGAGAGAGAGAGAGAGAGAGAGAGATCTAGGCAGGTACTCATACCTAGCATATAACAGTATTTTATCACAATTTAAAATAGGAAAACCTAAAAGCTGTGTGATTTTACACATTATTCTAGCAGTGACATGCAAATAAAATACTTTTATTTATAACTTAGTGCTAATTGAGGAGATTCTGAAGTGTATTTTTTTATGCTCTAAGCTTATAGTATTTCTCTTGCCATCTAAAAATGGAGGAAAATGGTTTGATTTTGATACCTAGAAATTTCTTATCTAGATTTTGTAATAGAGAAAGATCATTCAAGTCTACACTTAAAGTTATGTTTTTATTTTGAAGTTTTCCAAAGCACATTTGCAGGAATTTTAAATTGTGAGACTTCTGTAATAACAATAAGTTTCCAGATACCTCGGGAAACAGTGCAAATAAACAAGAATGTTTACAGATCAACACAACTACATACTGTTTGGCACAGTAAATTTGAAAGGTAAAAGAGGGAGGCTTTTGTCTAGAAACTGGTTCACAGGGTACCTCTGGCCCCAATTCTCCCCTGGTTCTTCTGTTTGTAAAACGATAAAATTTTCATGATGTGCCAATTATGGGAATGTGACATAGATAAATATACATCTATACTTAAGATATGTTGTTTAATGTTTTAAAAATTATATAAAGACCACCTATTTAAGTGGTCAAGGAAGTGATTGTTATTATCAGCTCAGAGTAATATATCAACAAAGCTAAATTACTGTATTTAAAAACTTTTAGCTTGCATGTGTGATTAATTAGTGATTTTATGCAATAGTTGAATACAATTTCCTGAAGATTTAGCTGTGAAATATCACCACACATTGAATTTTTGTTGTACAAAATAACATCCTGCCTACTTTCATGAACTTCATACTCAGCTTATTTTTCTGCATGACATCTGATCAAATAAACCTAAACCAAATATGTGCAATAAAATCAAGCTATTAGATAGCATCCATTGCATTATTGGAGAAATGATTTCTGTAGTAAAATGTTTTTCTTAATGTAGAAATCATCAAAAATTCAAATGTGTTTCAAAGATACATGACTATTTTCAAGTATCAATAATAAACTCATGGTATCACTTCTACTCATCCATTTTTATAGTATTTTAAAATATCTGTGTAACTTATTGAGCATCATTTTGTCATTGCTGTATATATAAACATCATAATAGATATTTAATAAACATTAAATTTTTATGTTAACAGTTTGGTCCTGGAGTTTTGCATTGTATGTTATTGACAGAGAATTATATAAACATTGTGTTTACATCTGTTTTAGTCCCCTTGGCTTGCTATGACAAAGTATAATTTGAGGAGCTCATGAACAACAAAAATTTCTCTTCTACACTTTTAGAGATCAGGAATCTCAAGATCAAGGTACAAGCAGAGCCACTGTCTAAATGAGGTCTACATCAGATTTTCTGATAATGTCACCTCAGTGTTTATTTACTTGATTAAAAGGAAAAGGGAGCTTTATGACATCTCTCTTACAGGTCCTAATCATATTTATGAGGGCTTCACTCTCATAACCAAATCTTTTTCCAAAGGCCCCAGTTCATGTAACTCTCATATGGGGAGTTTGTGAATGGGACATAAACGTTTGGTTCATAGCAACCTTTATGTTTTAGGAATGCACTACTTTAAAATAAAAAAAATCTGCTCCCTACCTGGTGCTGGGGATTGTATCTAGTAGTTCTTCCACTGAACTGCATCCTCAGTCTAGAAAAAAAAAATCTTACATGGGCTGTTTGTAGTGTCTGTCAGTGGTGAATATTCAATCTGTCTGCTATTTCTCAGGATGGTTTGAGTTATTTAGAGAGGATTGTACACTAGGAAATGTGTACATATTTGTTTTAACTTTTTTGGAGTCATGAAGCTTCCTGAGGTTATGATGAAAGTTACATAGTTTCATTTGTATTCACTTAACAAGTGTTTATTGATACCTGCTCTCTGGCATTAGGGATATAGCAGTGAACACAAGAAATCTCTCAAGAAGTGAGGAGTAATGAGAAAATATGTCAAGTGGCAGTGTCTTAGTTACAGTTTCTGTTACTGTGAAGAAACACCATGACCAAAAGCTGCTTGGGGAGGAAAGGGTTTATTTTGCACTTCCTAGGGAAGGATAGGGCAGGAACTTGGAAGCAGGAGTTGATGATGCAGAGGCCATGGAGGAGTGCTGCTTATTAGCTTGCTCTCCATGGCTTGTTAAGTTGGCTTTTTCTTTCTTTTATTTTTTTTTATTTTTTATTTTATTTTATTTATTTTATTTTATTTATTTATTTTTTTTTTGGTTTTTTGAGACAGGGTTTCTCTATGTAGCTTTGGTGCCTGTCCTGGATCTCACTCTGTAGCCCAGGTTGGCCTCGAACTTACAGAGATACGCCTGGCTCTGCCTCCCGAGTGCTGGGATTAAAGGCGTGCGCCGCCGCCGCCGCCGCCGCCGCCGCCGCCGCCGCCGCCGCCGCCGCCGCCACCACCACCACCTGGCAAGTTGGCTTTCTTATAGCACACAAGACCAGCCCAGGGGTGGCACTACTCACAATGGGCTGGGCCCTCCCTCCCACATCAATCACTAATTTGAAAATGTCCAATAGGCTTGCTGACAGCCCTATCTTGAGGAGGCATTGTAGCATGAATCTTAAAGGTACTTATTAATAAAATCAAACCTGAAGCCAGGTATTGGTGTAAATGCTGGAAGGTCAAAGAAGCAGAACCAGCCACAGCTTCCTCACCTTGCCAGTTCCTCAGCTGATCCTGTTTTCCTCAGACTGGATGCCTCTGAGTCCTCATCCAGAATGAATCTCAGCTGAACTGCTGCTTGAAAGCCTGAAAGCTTAACCAGCCAAATGCCTCTAGTTTCTGGTCCTCATGCCTTACATTATCTTTCTGCTTTCTGCTATCACTCCCTGAGATTAAAGGCATGAGTCACCATGCCTAGCTGTTTCCAATGTGGCCTTGAACTCACAGAGATCCAGAGGGATTTCTGCCTCTGGAATGCTAGGATTAAAGGCATGTGCTACCACTGCCTAACCTCTATGTTTAATATTGTGGCTGTTCTGTCTCTGACCCCAGATAAGTTTATTAGCATGCACAATATTTGGGGGAACACAATACCATCACAAGGCATATTTCTCACTTGAGGCTCCTTCCTCTCCTCTGACTCTAGCTTGTGTTGAGTTGTCATAAAACCAGCCATCACATAAGGAAAAAAACCTCAAATATTGCTTACATGCTGTCGGGAGTAACATCTAGCAAAGAAGGATGTCCCAATGATAACAGCTCTGATAGTACCAAAGAGAAAGCCGAAGAGAGAAGAGTGAGTCTTAATTTTAGGGCTCCCTCTTGTAACAGGAACTGAGAAAAGAAATCTTGATATTTATATATCCCCAGAAAAACATTTGCCAAATATTTGTAGTTTTAGAAGTTGGTGGGTTTCCTGAAAGCATTTTCATACATTTCATGGAATACTCCCAAGTAGAAATACCCAAAATGTTTGCAAATAACCCTCTTATTCTTTTTTATGATTTATTTTTATTTTATGTGCATTGATATTTTGCCTGCATGTGTGTCTGTGTGAGGGTATTGGATCCCCTGAAACTGAAGTTACCGACAAATATGGGTGCTGGGAATTGAATCAGGGTCCTCTCGAAAAGCAGTCAGTGCTCTTAACTGCTGAGCTATAACAGAGCCCCAGTCCTGTATGGGGGAAGTACCATTCAGGCTGTAAAACTCAGCATGTAGACAGCACCACCTGCCAAAAAACTGAAACAAAGACTTAATCCATCAAAGTCCATAGTTCCAAGAAAGTCTCTAAATGTACTAATCTTATTTTTTTATTTATTTATTTTTTTTTGCTTCTCTAGTTCTGTATCTGACTATTGGTTGAAGTACGCAAAAAATCAGGACATAGTTTTTGTGCTTAAAAACTCACCCTGAGAAAGGCTCAGGGCTACTTTGGGACCTCAAACACCCAGGTTAGTCACCAGCCAGCTAATAAAGACTTTCTATTGGTTAAACTCATGTCTGGTGAATAGCCAACAGCAACCATTTCTCCAGCCCAAATAATCCTGTCTTCCTTTTTCTTTTCCTTTTCGCTTTTGTTTTTTGTTTTGTTTTGTTTTGTTTTTCAAGACAGGGTTTCTCTATGTAGCCCTGGCTGTCCTGGGACTAACTGTGTAGACCAGGCTGGTATGTGCCACCACTGCCTGGCTTAATCCTGTATTTCTTAGGGCAAGATGGGTTAAACTGCATTAATACCAAATCCCAGTCACCTAAAACAACCAAAGTTGAGCAGTGCCTAGTGGCACGTGACTTTTATCACCGCACTTGGGAGGCAGAGGCAGGTGGATCTCTGTGAGTTCTAGACCAGTCTGGTCTGCAAATCAAGTTCCAGTACAGCCAGGGCTATTACAGAGAGACCGGGTCTCAAAACCTCCTCCCTCCTCCCCTCCCCCATAAAAAAACCCAGCCAAAGCTGTTTCTTACTCAGAACCCACTGCATCCAGGCAATCTCCAAAGGAAACAATCTCACTTTTGTGTTGAAAGAGAGTGTTGAAAATTCTCACTCTAGCAATAGTCCTTTACCTGGAGTGTGTCACTCAGCCCATTGGCTAGTAGTCATGTGACCCTGTAGACTTTAAGGAAAGAAAATGGGATGTGTGAGTTTCCTAGAAGCCTCTGCCTCTATATACCCCTCTGGTTACCAGGCACTGAGCTTTGCTTTCACATTTGGCAACACAATGACTCCATTTTCAAAGGTCATAATCCAGGTGGTTTTATCCCCTAAAACCGGTTTTCTAGAAGTGTCTTTGGTCAGGTCTAGGTGTTGTCTCTGCTGCTCTGAAGCCCCAGGAACCAAAATGGTTATAATTCCTACATACTTCAGGAACAGTGTTGGAACAGTAACCAGTAAGCATGCTCATCTGGGAAGAGGGAGGATGGAGACAGTGCCAGGACCATTTTACTACAGGTGTGGGGTAATTCACTGACTTTTCTAACTATAAATTCCAAGAAAGATTATAGCATGGATCCTTATTGGTCTTATGATAAAAACCCGGAGCCAGATATTGGGATAAATGCTGAAAGATGAGAGGAAACAAAGGACCAAGCCACTAAAGAAAATTCTCACCACTACCGAATCCTCAGGCCTAAAGGGAGGCGCATAAATCCTCAGACTGAATGCCTCTGAGTCCTCATCCAAAAAGGCACCAAACTCCTGTCTCCTTCTGCCTTATATTCCTTTCTCTGCCCAGCCTTATCACTTCCTGTCTCAACCTTCCTAGTGCTGGGATTAAAGGTGTGTGACTCCCAAGTACTGGATTAAAGGTGTGTGACTCCCAAGTACTGGGATTAAAGGTGTGTGACTCCCAAGTACTGGGATTAAAGGTATGTGCCACTTGTTTCTCTTTTAGACTGGATTAATCTCAAGTAGTACAGGGCAGCTTTGAACTCACAGAGATCCATCTGAGTTAGGATTAAAGGGGCTAGGATTAAAGGTATGTGCTACCACTGCCTGGTCTCCATGTTTAATCTAGGGGCTGGCTCTGCCCTCTGATCTTCAGGCAAACTTTACTTGTTGGAGTACAAACAAAATATCACCACAAGGTTTGTTTGGGGTTAACATCCTTGGCTACATCTGAGTGGCTGCTGCAAAATAAGACATACTTACGAGTGGCACAGCTTTTTAAAAGATCATTTCCTTGTTGATCAGGAGCAGTTTTCTCTTTTTAGTATGTAATTGTGATGGCTATTCTTGGATGTCAAGTTGACTACATCTGGAATGAATTGTAATCCAGAAATGGAGGGTACACCTGTGAGATTTTTTGCTTTGTTTGAAGTGGGTGAATCCACTTGTAGTCCAGACTTCTGAAGTTGGAAGACACACACCTTTGATACAGATTTTGAGGTGGGAAGACACACCTTTAATCTGGGCCACACCTTCTGCTGGAAGCCTATATAAAGACATTGACGAAGGAAGTTTTTGCTCTTTGCCTTCTGCCTTGCTAGCAAGTCCATTCCTTCACTTCTTCAAGATTCCAGCATCTACAGAAGACCAGCTGAGACATCCAGCCTTGTGGACTGAGAAATTTCTGGATTCTTTTGGTGTTTCCAGACAGGGTTTCTCTGTGTAGTTTTGGTGCCTGTCCTGGGTCTGGCTCTGTAGACCAGGCTGTCCTCAAACTCACAAGAGATCTGCCTGCCTCTGCCTCGCCGCCTCTGGATTCTTGAACTTTCCATTCATAGCCAGCCAGCTGTTGTTGGACCAAGTGAATCACAGCCTGTAAGTCATTCTAATAAATTCCCACAATATACACACTATAAACATATATGTTTATATAGATACACATGTATACATAAAGAGAGAGATTCATTCTATAAGTTCTAGAGATCCCTGACTAATACAATAATTGCACATTCTTTGAGTCAAACTTTCTGGTTTCTTTTTCTTCAATTTTTTTATGTGTATGGGTGTTTTGCCTCTACATGTCTATGCACACGCATGCCTAGTACCTAGGGAAGCCAGAAGAGGGCAACTGATCCCATGGACTTGGAGTTAGAGAGGTGTCATGTGGGTTTTGGGGAATCAAATCTAGGTCCTCTGGAAGATCAGTCAGCGTTCTTAACTGCTGAGCCATCTCCCCACCTCTAATTTGAAAGTTTTAAATATAGAGGGTCATTAGAACTCATTCTGTAACAAAGATCACAATGGTGTGGACTTCACAAATACTTTGGAAATCTTTGCAATGATTACAAATATTAGACACTTAGCCAGGAAATGGTGACGCACACCTTTTATCCCAGCACTTGGGAGGCAGAGGCAAGCAGATCTCTGTGAGTTTGAGGCCAGCCTGGTCTACAGAGTAAGTTCTAGGACAGGCTCCAAAGTCACACAGAGAAACCCTCTCATGAAAAAAAACCAAACAAGGAAAAAAATTTTAGAAATTTAATTTCTTTTCTTAGAGAAAAAAAAAAACTAAGGGTAAAAATGTGCTTTTGTTCTTGTCTTTAAACAATATAGTAGGGTAGCTGTTTACACAGTAGTTTATACTGTATTAGCCATGCACTTGCTGCTTTTGAAGAGGAACTTAGTTTTGTTCCTAGCACCTACAAGGCAGCTCACAACTGTCTGTAACTTCAGCTTTAGAGGACCTGACGGCCTCTTCTGGCTTCTACCTGCATCAGGCACAAACATGATCCATATACATGCATGCAAACAAACACTCATACTTGTAAAAAAAAATAAATCTTTTTTAAAAAGGCTTTATTTCCTATTTTGTGCAGTTAAAAAAATCCAACCTTAGCTAGGTATGATGGTATTTGCCTTCAATCTCAGAACTCACTCAGGAGGCAAGAGACAGGTGGATCTCTGTGAGTAAGAGGTCAGCCTGGTCTACAAAGCAAGTTACAGAACAACCAGGGCTACACAGAGTTACCCTCTCTCAAAAACAAACAACAAACAAACAAACAAGCAAAAACAACCCTACCAAGATCAGAAGATCAAAAAAAAAATTGGTTGCTTCTGTTCTTTCCTGTTGTGATTCTCACAAACCATCTAATCTCTTCTGATTTCTACACTTACCTTCTCCCTTCCCAGATTCATACAAGGTTTTATTGTGTAGCCCAATCTGGTCTTTAACTCCCAGGCTCAAGTGATCTTTGGGCCTCAGCCTCCAGAGCAAATCAGACTACAGGTATGTGGTGGTGTGAATAAGAATGGCCCCAACAGACTCATATATTTGAATGATTACTCTCCAGGGAGTGGTACTATTTGAAAGGATTAAAAGGATTATGAAATGTGGCCTTGTTGGAGTCTGTCACATGGGGTGAGCTTTGAAGTTTCAAAAGATCATGCTAAGTCCAGAGACTCTCTCTGCCTACAGGATCAGGATGTAGCTCTCAGCTACTGCTTCAGTGTCTGCCTGCATGCCACTACCATGATGGTAATGGACTAAACCTCTGAAACTATATGCAAGCCCCCAGTTAAATGCTTTCTTTTTATAAAACTGCCTTGGTCATTGTGGCAGTTTGAAGGAATATGGCCCCCAAAGTGAGTGGCACTATTAGGAGGTGTGGCCCTGCTGGAGGAAGTATGTCACTGTGGAGGCAGTGTGTTACTGTGGAGGCGGGCTTTGAGGTCTCATATGTGCTCAAGCGACACCATGTTCAGACCACTTCCTGTGGCCTCTGAGTCAAGATGTAAGAATTCTCAGCTCCTTCTTTAGGCATCATGTCTACCTGCATGCTGCCCTGCTCCTGCCATGATGATAATGGACTGAACTATTCAACTATAGGAGAGCCACCACAATTAAATGTTTTTCTTTATAAGAGTTGCCATGGTCATGGTGTCTCTTCACAGCACTAGAAACCCTGACTAAGACAGTTATTGTGTCTTTTCACAGCAATAGCACAGTGACTAAGACAAAGCATGTACTGCTGTACTTATCTCTTACTTCTTCATACTGCTTTGTCAAATGCATCCAGTAGCACCTAGTGTCTGGTGTCTTGCTTTTAAAATTCTTCTATTAGCTGGAATTTCATTATATACATTGTTTCCCAGGTTATGGTGAATCTCAGTTAAATCCAATGTTTTACTGTGGCATAATGTAAAGTACCACATTGCTAGACAATACTGTTAGTTTCTATGTCTGTCAACCATCTTCTACTTTAATTCAAAGGGTTTTGTTTTGTTTTGTTTTGTTTTGTTTTGTTTTCAAGACAGGGTTTCACTGTGTAGCTCTGGCTGTCCTGGAACTCACTTTTAGACCAGATTGGCCTCAAACTCACAGAGATCCACCTGCCTCTGACTCCTACTGGGATTAAAGGCATGTACCACCACCGCCTGACTTAATGTATATTTTTCATTATTTTTTTTGAGAAACAACTTTATCATTTAATTTGTGATGCAATGGCTATAACCACTTCACAAACTCTTCCTTAACTTTAAAGAGCTTAGAATGTGGTCTTCTGTGTACTAGACAGAATCAGATACTGGTGGATATTATATTACTGCTATATGAATGAGGTCAGCTCAGAAACAATATTACTGTTATATGAATGAGGTAAACTCGCTCAGAAACATTAGGTTGAATCAGATTTTAGCACAGGCTATGAAATCTTAAAGTGGTAAGTTTTCCTTCCTTTTTCCAATCTGCTCTGATTGACCAATATTGGTATGAAAAAGGTTCAGTATGAACCATCATTGAAGTATTTTTATTATAATTATGTTATGGTGCTGAGGTTTGAATATGGGGCTAGGCAAGTACTGAACTTCTAAGCTATGCCAACAGCATAATTACTATTTTGTACCCTGATGTACTATATTATGCAATAAACTATCACTACTTTTACAAAGCTGAAGTAATCAGACCAGTTAATTAAATAGTTGCAGTTTATGGTTTGTTAACAGTACATTGGCTTTCTCTTCCATTGTAGTCCTTATTATGATGATACAGTAACACATAAAATTCATCATTAACCACCCATAACTATGTAAGTCAGTGCCTTTGAGTACATGTGCATTGCTGTGCACATTTATTTCACTGTTAGAATTCCAGGTCTTATCATCCCAAACAGAAACTGTACACATTAAACAATAACTCCCCATTTTTGGTTTCCTGCAACTCCTGGCAACCTCTGTTTGACTTCTGTTGTCTAGACTCCCTATAAACACATAATTATACAATACTTAGCATTTTGGTCTGGCTTAGCTCACCTAGCATATTTTCAAGGTTCATCCATATTGCAGTACATATTGGAACTTTGTCCCCTGCTTTCTATGCACAATATAAATTTGTATTGAGTCTTAAGATGGGAGAGATATGAGAAATACAGGCACAAATCTCAAGAAATGGGAAGAGTTTTTAACCTCTCTTTTTCATGTCAGCCTTTTTTCAATTTACTTAGGGATAGTTTCTTTCCAAAATTCATGGCAGTAAGTTAACTATAACCTCATTTAGAATCTTTTACTTCAACTACCATTAACAGAGGACATTAATAAAAATGTTCTTTAATTTTTTATTCACTTATTTATTTGGTTTTTTGTTGCTGTTTGTTTGTTTTTTGAGACAGGGATTCTCTGTGTAGCTTTGCGCCTTTTCTGGAACTCACTCTGTAATTCAGGCTGGCCTCGAACTCACAGAGATCCACCTGCTTCTGCCTCCCGAGTGCTGGGATTAAAGGCATGTGCCACCACCGCCTGGCTATTCACTTATTTATTCATTTGTGTGTATGTATGTGGGGTGTGTGGGTTCATGTGCACATGCATACCATGGCAAGTGATGAAGGTCAGAGGACATTTCAAATCAGTTCTCTCTTTCTACCATGTGGGTTCCGGGGATGAAACTCTGGTTGTCAGGCTTGGAAGCAAGACCCCCCCCCCCCCTTTTTTTGGGGGGGGGGTTCAAGACAGGGTTTCTCTGTGCAGCTTTGGTGCTTCTCCTGGAACTCACTTCTGTAGCCCAGACTGGCCTCGAACTCACAGAGATCTGCCTGCCTCTGCCTCCTGAGTGCTGGGATTAAAGGCATGTGCCACCACTGCCTGGCCTTAACCTATTCTTTTTTCAAAAAGATCTTAGAGCCAAGCATGATAGTGCACACCTTTAATCCCAGAATCCAGGAGATAGAAGCAGGTAGATCTGAGTTTGAGGCCAGCCTCGTTTACATGGTGAGTTCCAGAATGGTTAGGGCTATTTAGAGAGGCCCTGTCTCAACAGACAAAACAAAAGATTTGTTTATTTTTAAGTGTATGTGTGAATGCCTGCATGTATGCATGCACACCTTGTATGTACCTGGTGCCCATAGAACATGGAAGATGTCAGAGCCCCTGGATCTGGAGTTATAGATGGTTGTGAGCAGCCATGAGGTGTACTAAGAACTGAACCCCCTGTCCTCCGCAAGAGAACAAGTGCTCTTAACTATTGAGCCATGTCTCTAGCCCCCTCTTATTTTTGGGTACGTGTATGCATTTGTTTGTAGATATGTGTGGTTGTGTACGTATCTGGAGGGAAAGGACATTTTTGAGCGTTCAGGTATACCCCACCTTTGTTTTTGAGACAGGTTCTCTTACTGATGTGGAACTCAGTTTGCACTAGGGATCTGTCTATCACTCCCAGTGCTGAGATTACAAAATGCACAGCACAGTAGATATCTTTTTTAAAGCACGGGTTCTGGGAGTCAAACTCAAGACAGTCCTCTTGCTTTACCAATGATGTTATCTCCCTAGCACCATAAAAAACCAAAATCAACTTAAAGTTCTCTGTTAATCATTAATAGTAGGTTGTCAGTTATACTGACAAGATGCTGCCACTTGATAATTGCAGTATATAATAACCAAATTACAGATCTTGTATATGATAGCTGCTCAGACCTTTAACAAGACAGTGCATATTCCAATGAAACAGTGCTTGAAATCACACAGAGGAGAAATGTCTGGTGATGTGTGCCTGTAATCCCAGCACTCTTGCTGAGACAAGAGGATTATGAATTTCAGTCCAGCTGGGGCTACATAGTGAGACCCAGTCTTAAAATAATTCATATTAAAACAAAACAAAATCAAAATACATACACAATGATTTGTCTGTTTTCTCCCTCAGGTTGTAATGTTACATGGAAACCCTAGACGGGAGTAGTTAGGAAAGGAGCGATGGAACTGTGAAATTCATTTCTATTTTGACGTGGTGATTGCTCAGAGTATTTACCTGGCATCAAGGAACAAAATCAGGAGGCCTTTAATAATCCCTTCCATTTGGATATCCAAAATGATTAGCTTACACTAGACTGGTGTCACTAGTCAAAATATTCTATCACTTGACCATGTAAATTTTTCTGTGAGTTAAGTTATATGGTAGGTCCTTGGAGGGCAAAAGTTCTCACCCAAATATTAGCTTCAATTTTACTAGGGAAATAGCACATAATTACAAGATGATCATAGGAAGTAGGAACTTACAATAGCCTTGCTAATCTAATCAGAATTCACTGAGAAAAATCTATTTCTCTGGTTAGAATGTTTCTCTGTGAGATTGAGCATGGTGACACATGATTTTAATTCCAGCAATGGGGTTGGGAGCAGGTAAATCTCTGTGAATTTGAGGACAGCCTGGTCTATATAGTGAGTTCCTGGACAGCCAGGGGCACATATAGAGACCCTGTCTCCAAAACCAAAATAAATAAATAAATAAACAAACAAATAAATAGAATGTTTCTTGGTAAATAAACTTTGAAAATACAAAATATCACAGAACTAACTCAGAGGTAACTACTGGTATGTTGTAGGTATGTCTTAATTTTGTTTCATAAAGTGAATTAAAAAAAATTAAATTGGACCAGCTGGGTGGTTGTGGTGCATGCTTTTAAACCTCAACACTTGGGAGGCAGGGGCAGGTAGATTTCTGAGTTCGAGGCCAGCTTTGTACATAGAGTAAGCTCCAGGACAGCCAGGGCTACACAGAGAAACCCTGTGTGGAAAAACAAATTTTAAAAAAGTGTTTTTTTGTATTTTTTTTTAAGACTGAGGCGTCTTAGTTATGCTAAGTGGAAATGAGGAGTCAACTATAGCTTTCCTTTTGAATCTAGTACTAACCTCATAAACTCACATCAGAGTATTGCCAGATAGTTGACAGTTTTCTTTACTGTGTCCCTCAAATTACATATTGAAAGCTAAATTTGAGGCCAGCAGGTGTTTATCTAGGATGACTTTATTCTAAAATACAGGCTACTTGGGTTTCAATGCTCAAGAATGACAGAATTTCTTGCAAAGGGCATCCCTTATTCTCACATCTACCTATATTTTCTTTATTCAACCAATTACAGTCTTGCTTTTACAGTAATTTGATGTTTCTTGCACACAACTCCCAATTCAAAGGCTTAGATTCTTAGTGTATTCTGTGGATGCAAAAAACACAGTTCTTACCTTAAAGAGAATAAGAGAGAGCTTATTGTGGAGCCATGTTTGAATGACCATGGTCCAGGGAATGGAGATTTGGGTTATGCCAAATTCCACGTATAACATGGAAGTAGTTTTGTGACATTTTATAGTTTTTAAAGAACCAAGACAATCATAAATCAAGTCAAGCTTAAAATACATTGGTGTGTACATCACGGAGGAAGTTACAAGATGGGAGACACTTTTATATAGTTGCTGATGCTAGCTGGTAACATTCTTAGTTCTTGGGTTGATGGAAGCTAGGAGTCAGCTACGTTGAAAGGTTCCAAAAGATTTTTTTTTTTGTTTTTTTGTTTTTTGTTTTTTGTTTTTCGAGACAGGGTTTCTCTGTGTAGCTTTGTGCCTTTGGTAGCCCAGGTTGGCCTCGAACTCACAGAGATCCGCCTGGCTCTGCCTCCTGAGTGCTGGAATTAAAGACGTGTGTCACCACCACCCGGCCCAAAAGATTTTTATCTGTTAGTCACAGGATGTTAGCTCCAACATAGGTGTTACCAAGGACTGGCTATTCAGTGGGCAAAGCTAGGCCCAGAACGGGTAATTAGCCTCATGGACCAGTATGCAACATTCCAACTTCTCCACATTACTGCAGCTCTAATCAATCTTTGCAGACACACCCTCCTTCCTAGAATTGTCCTTCACAACTCTTTCCTCAGTCACACTGAAATTTCTAGAAAGGCATTTCCCAAAATTTAGGTTAAAAATACTCTATTTCTAAGCATTCTTGTTTCTTTTGTAACGAAACTTCTGGGTTGGGAAATTGACATTTTAGATATATGAACGTTATTCATGCCTAAACACCTTTTACCTCCTTTCTTAAGGCCACCTTGTAGCTGAGGTGTAGAGGGCCAATAGAAACTAGGTTTCCCAGTTACTTTTTCTCAAGAGTAGAGGGGCGAAGGTGAACTGAGCGGATGTTCCCACGAGGGGGCGCGATGTGAGGAGGTTAACAAAGAGACCTAGGCAAACTCCCTGCTTGCAGAACTCCGCGGCGCTCCAGCCTGATGCCAGCTTGTGTGAAGTGGATCTGGCACAATGAGTTCCAAGTTGACTGGGTTTGACTTTGGGGCCCCTCCGTAGTCTGAAAGTGGAGAAGCGAATTCAACATCTTTCCCTGAGTATAAATGTTCGTAGGAGAGAACACATTTTCCCTTGGAGGGTCTCCTTACTAAAGTTAAGAACTTCAAGGCGCCTTTTGTACGGATCACTAGGGCTTTCTCGGCTTTGTGCTGGCCGTACAGATGAAAATGTGTCGGGTACGGCGCAGGCTTAACATACGAATATTCAGCCGCAGAAATCGCGGAGGGTTTGCCCATAAAAAAAATGGCGCGGGCGCGTCAAGCCGGTATAATCACATGCTCACAAGCCTGGCTGAGGGCAAATATGACTTCAGACGGAAAGCGGATGTTGTTATTCACTTCCGGGTGGCGCCCACCGGGCGCCATCTTGTCTTGTTCATGAAGAAGTAGGAGCATCGAAAGGGTTGGGGAGAATTACAGGAACGGTGGCGACTGCAGTATTCCGGGATCGGAGCGGGTAAGCGTTGAACAGTTTACACAAAAGGACTTGCCGGAGCATTAAAATCCTCTCGGGTTGTGTGGCGAAGGTAGCGTGACTTAAGCAGGCTGCGTACGCTGCTCGGCGCGACCGCCGGAACCTCCTTCCCGAAAGCACCGGCGTCCGCCTGCGCTAGTAGAGAGCGCCGCTCTCGCCGAAAAATACGTGTTTTTGTTTAAGGCGAGTGCTCAGGACCGCTTCTTCGAACTAAGAGTTTTTGAGAAGGCAAGGGACTAATTGTTGGGCTCCCGACCGGCCGTTAAGCACTGCGCGTGCGCAGTGAAAACACTTAAGGGGCAAGGAGCGCAGAGGGGCGGAGGAGGCGGGGGCCGGGACCTGGAACTTATACCCGGCGAATCGGACTACGCAGGCGCAGTCGAAGGCGGCTGCGTCTTACTAAAGTGTGATTTTGTTGCTTAGTTTGTTTTTACCCAGTGATGGGTATTATGTGTTAAGCATCACAAAAGGAGACAGGTAGCATCCTGTATTTCAGCTGTTTCGTTCTTTTGTGGGTAATACCGTCATCTAAAAAATTGGGCCCTGAGCAAATTTTGTCTGTGCTTGATTAAATTAACACTCTAAATCTTTAATACTTCATTAATGTTTTCTTCTCTTGACCCTAAGTAAAGCAAAATGATATAAAATTTCTTGAGTACAGCAAGGCAAAACCAAACCGAAATTTCTTGAATACAGCAAGGCAAAACCAAACCACATTTTATTTGTGGGGTGGTTTTTTAAAGCACCAAAGGAGACGTAGTAAATGAGTTCTAGGACATTCTTGAGAGGTACTGTTTAAAACATGTAAACTTGATCTTTTAGGAATTTTGGAGGGGAAGAGGGGTGAGGGGTTGAGACAGTCTCACTTTATGGCCCTGGCTGGCTTGGAACTCACAGAGAGATATCTACCTGCCTTTGCTCTGGAATGCTGGAATTAAAGGCATTTACCACCACACCAAGCCTTAGAATTTTTTTGGGGGGGGGAGGGGGGTTCAAGACAGGGTTTCTCTGTGTAGCTTTGCGCCTTTCCTGGAACTCTCTCTGTAGTCCAGGCTAGCCTTGAACTCACAGAGATCCATCTGCCTCTGCCTCCAGAGTACTGGGATTAAATGTATGGGCCACCACCACCTGGCTTAAGCCTTAGAATTTAACTGTAGAAAAATTGAACAGATAGTATATAACCACCTCAACCTGTTATATTTTCCTCAGCAGCATGCACTTGTATGAAACTTTTGTTAGAATTAATGGAACAATGTTGGTACATTATTAACTGATGGTTTATATCCTTAGTTGTGAAAATCTCTTTTAAAACACTAGAAAAAAAAAAAGGATTTTATTTTTCTGTATGTGTGTGGAGAGAGTCTCTGTGGAAGCCTGAAGAGAGAGTCAAATCTTCTGGAACTTGAGTTACAGATGGTTGTGAGCTGCCATGTGGGTGCTGGGAATTGAACTCTGGTCCTCTACAAGAGTAGCCAGTGCTCTTAGCTGCTGAGTCATCTCTCTAGCCACTATATGCTTTTTTTTTTTTTTTTTTAAAGAAAAATTATTTTATGTCTGGGTGTCAGTACTATAGTTACTCAAATTCTACTTTTGACCATTGCTAAATCTTTCAGGTCTACTGCTCTCCACCAATTCTTTATTTGATTGATTGGTCTTTTGTTTCTTTGTTACTCTGTCACTAAGGCTGGCCTGGAATGCTTATCAATCCTCCTGCTTCAGCTTCTCAAATGTTGAGATTACAGACATGTGCTACTACAGAGCTTTGCTTCATTTCAGTTTAGGGCAAGGACAGGGTCTTACTGTGTATATAGCCCAGGATAGCCTCCAACTCAAAATCTTCTTGCATTTGCTTCTGTACCTCCTTAGTGCTAAGATTACGAGATTGCTAGCTATAAATGGCTATAGAAAATCACATTTTAATTCTCATCTTTTTGTCAAAGTCTGCAAATGGCTTTGGGTTTTTCGAGACAGGGTTTCTCTGTGTAGCTTTGCACCTTTCCTGGAACTCACTTGGCAGCCCAGGCTGGCCTTGAACTCAATAGAGATCCCGAGTGCTGGGATTAAAGGTGTGTGCCACCACCGCCCCGGCGCAAGTGACTTTTGTAAATATTAGTGGTCATCATTGGAACAAGTCATTTTGGGAAACTCAAACAATTGAAGGTTTTATTTTTTTTTTTCCTTTTAAGATTTATTTGATTTTGTATGTGTGTGTAAGTGTGCACATGCCATATGTGTGTGTGTGTGTGTTTGTGCCTGCTTATTTATATGCATGAGTGTGGGTGCCTGTGGAGGTCAGAAGATGTTGGGATCCCTGAATCTGGAATTTCAGGAAGTGTAAGTTGCTCCACATAGTGCTGGGATTGAACTTGGGTCCTCTGTAAGAGCAGCCAGCACTTCTTTGACCATTGAGCCACCTCTTCAGCTCTGGTTTTTGTTTGTTTTCCACTTGCAGTTCTAATAGAGAGTAATTTAAAGACTAAATGATGATTGTTCTGGTTGTATTAGTATTTGGGAGTCACTGTAGCAGATGACTACAAACTAGGTGGCTTAAACAATTGAAATGCACTCTTCCATGGTTCTGACGTGTGAACGCAGAGTTGAAGAGGTGCCTTCCTTGCTTCTGACTTTTGATGGCACCTGTCTTTATGTTATTTAGCTTGTAGACTTGTCCAGTCTCTGGCATTGTAGGCACAGGACATTCTCTGAATGGATGCTTATGTCTGCCCTCACTAGGGATTTGATTAGTGCTCACCCTACCCAAATATGACCTCATCTAAAATTGACTATTGTATCTGCACAGACCCTGGTTTCCAAAAAAGGACAGATATCATGGATTAGGACTTCAGCCTGTCTTTGGGAAGAGTACAAGTTAGTCCATAACTGCAGTGATAGTTTTTCCAACAGTGTGATACTTTTGATGATCAGATGCAACCCTTGGTTATTAAAATTAAGTTGTTTTTCAGATACACCACAATTAACTTGAGCTTGTGAAGGGAAATATTGTCAACAAAGTCTTGTTGCATGAATCATCAGTAATCAGACTTTTCCAAGCTTGAAAAGTCGATGATCTGTGAAAAAAAGTCTAAAAGGAGACTGAATAAGTTGATTCAATCATTAAAAAGATTGTCACATTTATTTATTTATTTTTGTGTGATTATGCATATATGTGTGGACACATGCACCATGAGGTCAGAGGGCTACTTGCAGGAATTGGTTTTCATCTATCACCATGTGGGTTCCAGGTTGGGTAGGAAGTGCCTGTACCTACTGAGCCATCTCATGGCTCTCAATTTTTTTCCCTTTGTGTTGGAGGGATGTGAGGGTGCTGAGGATCATATATAGGCCTTGGATATGCTGGACAAGTTCTTAACTGTATTCTCTAGGCACTAGAAATCAAACTGATATTAAAGAAATAAATAGCAATATTAAAATGTACTTTTCATGGTTAACTTATATTTAGTGGGTAACATGTATGCATGAATGAGTAAAATAACTAACCTTTTAATATAGACAAAATGCTATGGTGAAGCATTCAAGTAATATTTTCTCTTTTCTCAAGAAAATTCTTGTTTGAACCCAAACAAAATATGAGTGTTCAAAACCTTTATTCTATAAGTACTATTTCATACTACCTTTAACTTACAGAGATTTTTAGACAGTGCAAAAATATAGTTAGCATCACTTTGAACAGTTAACATTTACCAAATCATTACCCACCTAATATATGACTAGCATTTCTCATGATAGAAGTCTGTTGTTAAAACTTAGTCGGTCTATATGTATAGTTGAACAGTATTTGGCTTGCCTTTGCCTATCTTAAGGGGAAAAAAAGGTGGATTAAAAAACCCCTTCTGTCGGTGGGTTATATATTTATAGATACAGCCAGTTGCAGATCAGAAATACTTGGTAAGATGGATCTATGCTAAGAATACTCAGATTGTTTTATGTATTGAAAATGCCACTTTCAATAAGGGACCTGGGCATCTTAAAGTTTTGGTATCTTTGTGGATACCAAATCAATCCTCCATGGATACTGAAGTAAGTATGTATGGTTTTTGTTTGGTTGTGGGAAAAGGTCTCAAAACTGGCCTGAAAGTTGCTATGGACATATGTCCAGGCTGACCTTGAACTTAGAGGTTTTGCCCCTTTGTGCTGTCTACCACACTTGGCACCATAATCTGTGTGCTTTGACTCTTGTAAGGAGTTTTAGAGGTTTTGCATTTGTTCTTCAGTATAAAGATTTTATGGTGAACATGAGGAACTAGAGAATAGGGCTTCTAAGTCTTTGTCATCAAATCAGTTTTGCTCTTTTATTAAGTAATCAGTAACCCTTTTATTAAGTATTGTACTTAATAAGGGGTGGGTAATGATTTGGTAAATGTTAACTGTTCAAGGTGATGCTAACTAAATTTTTGCACTGTCTAAAAATCTCTATAAGTTAAAGGTAGTATGAAATAGTACTTATAGAATAAAGGTTTTGAACATTCATATTTTGTTTGGGTTCAAACAAGAATTTTCTTGAGAAAAGAGGAAATATTACTTGAATGCTTCACCACAGTATTGTGTCTATATTAAAAGGTTAGGCTAGGCTTAAACATACAGAAGTATGTAATACTTGATTAATTCATTCTATTTTTCTAATCAAGTTTATGCCTAAATTCTGTTTCTTTTGCTTATCTGTTTTCTATAGACCCCCGCCCCCTACTCCCCTTGGTTTCTTGAGACAGGGTTTCTCTGTGTAACCCTGTCTGTCCTGGAACTAGTTCTGTAGACCAGGCTGGCCTCGAACTGACATAGATTCACCTGCCTCTGCCTCCCAAGTTCTGGGATTAAAGGTGCCACTACCACTTAGCTTTCTATAGACTTTCAATGGAAATCAAAGTTTCGTTTTCATGACCAGCAAGTTATTTCCTTAGGATTAGTTTTCCAAATTTACTCTAAATCTATAAGAAAATGAACAAAGGTAGGTGGTTTGTCTTCTGTCTAGGTGACTTTTGTGTGATTTTTTTTTACTTCCTATACAAGTCATTATGGATTGTGCTTGTTACTTCTCTTTGATTCCTTTTCTCTTAAAGTTTATACATTTCTAAAATTTATACATTTATACACACTATAAATAATCCAAAGAATACAAAGGTATAAAGTGGAAGTTCCCTGATAACTTTTTTCTGCTTCCCTGACCTTTAAGGGGTTTTGTAATTTAGGAATCTTATATACATGCTGTAATATGAAAAAACAAGAAGCTTTAAGTGGTATTTTTTGTGCTGTAATTTTCTCTCACTGAGTTTGTATACAGTACATGTCAGTGTATAAAGCTCTACTCATTTTAATTGCTCAGTAGAGTCCATTTAATTTGAAAATTTGTTAAGGTTTTTTAAAATAGTTTTCCTGTGAATATATTCATCCATGGTTGGGGGTCTCTGAAAGGGATCTTCCAGAAAGAGTATTTGGTGGGCCGTCTTGACCTCATTCAGTAGTCATCAGCAGCTAAATCAGGATTCTTCTGGTTTAGTTATAACATTTTAGTGGGGGGCTGGATGGCTGCTTTGGAGGTTAAGAGCACTGGCTACTCTTCCAGAGCACCCAGATTCAATTCCCAGCACCTATATGGCAGCTCACAGCTGTCTGTAACTTTGGTTCCAGGGGATCCGGCACCCTCACATAGACATACATGTAGGCAAAACACTAAAATGAAAATAAATTATTAAAAAAATATTTTAGTGGCTCTTGATACTTGGGCTTTTATTGTCATCTGTGCTCTCCCACCCCGTATTTCACATCTATTTTTCTCAATCTAAATCTGTCAGACACCATTCCTGGTAGTAGTCTTGAAACTTGGGGAGGAAAGCTTTGGAAAACTGCATGTGTGTGTGTGTGTTTGAAGGAGTTCATTCCTTCCACTAGGCAGGTACCTGGGATCCAACTTAGGAGGTCAGGCCTGGGATCCAACTTAGGAGGTCAGAGCCATCTTGGTGGCCTTTCTTACTGGTTCTTTTTCTGAAAAAGATTTATTTAATTTTTTAAGATGTATTTATTTTATTTTATGTGTATGGATGTTTTACCTGCATGCACATATGTGTACCATCTGTGTGTCTGGTACCCACAGACGTCAGAAGAAGGCTTCAATCCTCTGGAACTGAAATTAGGGATGGTTGTGAACCACTGTGTGGGCGCTGGGAATCAGAATCAAGGTTTCTGAAAGAGCAAGAAGTGCTTTTAGCTGCTGAGCCATCTCTCCAGCCCCTAAAGATTTTTTAAATTATGTGTTAGGTATGTGTCAATGGGTGTGTGTGTGTGTGTGTGTGTGTGTGTGTGTATGTGTGTGTTTTTGTGTGCACACGCGCACACACACACATATACACACACACACACAGCTGCACTTGGAGGCCAGAGGTGTTAGAGCCTCGGGAGCTGGAGTAAAAAGGTGATTGTGAGCCCACTCCATGTAGGTGCTCGAACCAAACACAGGCCCTCTGCAAAATCAGTATGCACTCTTAACTGCTGAACTATTTCAAGCCCTTATTACTAGTGTTTTTCAGGGTGGTGTATGGTGGGGTGCAGGGACATGGTTTGAGACAGGAACTCACTGTGTGGCTCTGGCTGGCCTAGAACTCACAAAGATCGTCCTTCTTCTGCCTCCTGAATGCTGGGATAACGGTGTGTTCTACCATGCTCAATTTGTTCCTGGTTCTTGAACAGGCTTATACATTGTTTGATAAAGTATTATATTAGATATATATGAGGTATTTATATGCTTTATGAGTTTTCAGACTTGTTTACAGAAAAGTGAGTGGTATAAGGATCCACCATCCCCTTATCCATAACTTAGAGTGCACCACCTTCTTTTTCATGTTGTTTAAATGTTAAGAAAAAGATCTTAGAAACTATCTTACTTTCCAGCTTTGTCTGATTACTATTTCTAATACTATTTATTTCATTCTTTAATGCCTATAGCTTTTTTTGGATTAGAAGCTCAGTTAAACATTTGTGGTTGAAACCGTTTAGTGCTTTGGAGAATATAACACTAGATCTTTGAATCATATTTGCATGAATGACATTGGAAGACTTTAAATTTCCGATTTCTCATAAACTTACAGTTTTCTTAATCAGATATTAGATTTGCTATTATGTGTTTATTATTATTGGCTGTGATTACAAGAACAAGCTTCATCTGCTACAGCTATTTGCTACTCTTTTAAAGGAGTTTGGTGATTGAATGAATCACTTTTTATAATTAAAATAATTGGATCTCTAGAGATATTGGGAAAATTATGTATATATACATTATATAATTATATGTATGCCTTCTTTGAGCATAGCGTAGCTGATTAGAACTGTACTTTTAACCAAACTCTGACACCAGCATTAACTTTAAGCTTTCTATTCTTGCATTTCAACCTAAGTCTAGTTGTCTCTGGTAACATTTTGAATGAATTATACTCTTTCATCATGTAAAATATATCATCATGCAGTTTCTGATATATAAGTTTTGAAAATGTAAGAAGTCCCAGCTTTAACTGTGTTTAATTTGTTGAAATTAGAAACGTGAAGGATGTGGGATCAAGGAGGACAACCTTGGCAGCAATGGCCCCTGAACCAACAACAGTGGATGCAGTCATTTCAGCACCAGCAGGATCCAAGTAAGGAACATACTACATTTGGAATCGGGTAGGGGTGGACATCTGGAGATGAGTAGGCTATAGATGATAGCATTCAGATTGGCTTATTGAGTCACTTCTACTTAGTAATGAATGCATTCCCTTTGGAAATGCTTTCTTGAAGGATAGAAAATTTTGTGACAGTTTTACATTTTTAAACTGATAGTTTATGCTGGACGGTGGTGGCACATACCTTTAATCTCAGCACTCAGGAGGCAGAGGCAGGCAGATCTCTCTCTGAGTTTGAGACTAGCCTGGACTGTATAGTTCCAGGAAAGCCTGAGCTACATAGTGAGACCCTGTCTTAACCCCCTCATCTCCCTCTCCCCCTTGCAAAAAAAAAAAAAAAAAAGAAAAAGAAAAAGAATATAGATGTAAAAATTAAAACATCAGGAGCATCATTTAACATTTAATTTAGTTATGGCCAATTTTGTTTCATCATGTGATTTATTTTTGACGTTACACTGTCCTTAGGGAGATTTTTTTTTTTCTTTTTTTGAGTCAGTCTTACAATTAGCACAGACTGGGCTAGAATGTTCTGTATAGCCCAGGCTAGCTTCAGACTCTTCCTGTCTCCATCTCCCAAGTCTACCACATCCAGCCTTTTTTTTTTTTTTTTAATAGCTACATACCATTTTAATGTAGGATTTTATTCTAATGTGAACCAACAGTGATAGCAACAGCAAGACTTCTGGATTTTTTTCTTGTTTATACCTTTCCAGGCTTAAAACAGTTAACATAATCTTGTGTTGTCAAAGTCTTTTCTTAGTAAAACGGCTAGATTTGCTAGATCACAGTTATAGAGTTGGGAAGTTTAAGATATAGTTGGCCAAGTTCTATCTAATTCCATCCATCCAGGTTACATCAGTCTTCTGTTTCATTAAAATGTATGAGAATGTTTATTGAAACCTGACTAAACTACTTTGTTATTAGTAATGATAGGTCTTAGAATTTTAGTATAGATTTTAGAGAGGAAAAAAACCCTGAAAGATAGTAGGAATGATAATTTTGAAGTTGCTGAAGAGGTATTTCTGTCCACAGCAAAGAGTGTAAAAGGACAAATGTGAGAAAGAAGAGGGATAGAAAGTTATACTAATCCATCATATGTAGGCTCAATGGCAGCCTAGAAAGAATAGAACATTCTGAAGGAAGAAATAATTGAGTTTGGTTATTTTTGTACTGGTTTTAAAAGACTTTGTTTCTTTTTAAAAACTCTGTAAACTAGGGTAGAGGGTCATAAATTCTCTATGAGATAATATTAAAATAGAGTAAGAGTGGGTTATTGTGTTTTGTTTTTTTTTTTTTTGAGACAGGCTTTATGTAATCCTGGCTCTCCTGGAGCTCCCTGTGTAGACCAGGCTGGTCTTAAAATCACAGAGATCCTCCTGCCTCTACCTCTGGAGTGCTATGATTAAAGATGTGTGTGCCATTTCACCTGGCTAAGAGTTGTTTTTGTAGAGTCCTTTTTTGAAACTTGTATGTATTTTGGTCTGAGTATGAGTTATTTTCTAAGCATTGTGTAGGCATAACTTTGTATAACAGTTAAATATCTGAAATAAGGGATAATTAAAAAGGGGAAGGGTGAGTGTAGGTGGAGTTTTCCTGTCCCGACCACCTGCTCCCAAATAACTGACTTGGAGACTTAATGTAAATTATAAATGATTGGCTAATAGCTCAGGCTTGTTGCTACCCAGCTCTTACAACTTAACCCATTTCTATGTGCTGCCCCTAAGCTTATGGCTTTTCCCTCTATCCCATTTTGTTTGTCTAACTCGTTCTCCGTCTAGCTGGCAATTCCCCCAACTCGGTCCTCCTTCATCCCAGCATCCTTAGTTTGGTCTCCCTGCCTATACTTCTTTCCTGGCTACTGGCTAATCAGCATTTTATTAAACCAATTTGAGTGACAAATCTTTACAGTGTACAATAGGATTATTCCACAGCAGGTGAAGAACAGAGATGAGGAAGAAAGAAAGGGGAAGAAGGAGGGAGGGAAGAAGAAAGTGAGAAGGAAGGAGCTGGAAGATGGTTCAGGAGTTTAAACTCTTGCCATGCAAGCAAGATAACTGGAACCTATGTTAAATGCTGGTTGAGTAATGGTCCTCCTGAAATTCAGCCTCAGAAGGCAGAGGGCTCACTGAGCAACTAGCTATGGAGACTAGCCTTATCAGGAAACTCTGGGTTTGATTGAGAGACCCTTCCTCAAAGAATAGTGTGGATGAGATAAAGGAAGAGATTACTACCATCAGACCTCCAAATGCATATACACCCATACACATGTTGACAGACATACATGTATACCACAAACACATATACTTGGAAAGCAGAAAAATAATGGAATAATTGAGATGCTTGTTTTACAGAGAAGTGCTGTTCTTTTAGCTCTTGTATTCTTATTGCTAAATTCTGTTAATTTACTTCAGGCCAGATTGACTGGGCTGCTTTGGCCCAAGCTTGGATCGCACAAAGAGAAGCTTCAGGACAGCAAAGCATCGTAGAGCAACCACCAGGAATGATGCCAAATGGACAGGATATGCCTCCAATGGAGTCTGGTCCAAATAATCATGGGAATTTTCAAGGAGATTCAAATTTTAACAGAATGTGGCAACCAGGTTTGTTATTTATGTTTCCCAAATTTTAGGATGTCTTAAAATAAAATGAGTATTAGTAGTAGTAGTACATTATTTTTCATGTTTACATTTATAGCTTCTTGAAATTAATGCTCCTTAAAAATAGGCAGTCTCGATTTGATTTTGGTATTTTTGTGGTTAAATTATTTTGTACACAATCTGCTAGCATTGTGGCACTCAGTTTGATTTTTTTCTTGGTTCTTCATTCCTAGGCTGACAGGGGCTGGGAACACTGGAACCCTCACTTGGCATCTAGGGAAAAGAGAGCACTCTTTGTCTCTCTGTTGCAACCTCTGGCCTTTTCAGAAGCAGCACTGGCAGAATAAAACATGTCTAGCCTCTAAGTAAAGACAAGTTGTGCCACTGTATGACAAACAAGCTGTCAGACATGCTGTTCTCCTGTCACCACCCACCTTTCTCCTCCCCTTTTTCAGATAGGGCTGCTTTTCCATACGTTCTTGGCTGTTTTGTTTTTTATTTATTTTTAAGCTTCACAGTATAATTTAGATTCCTTAATGCTAATTCAGTTTTTTATGATTGCGTTATTATTTTTAATAATCACGTCACACTATCTATAGAGATTTCACACTTGGATATCCTGCTGAGGAAGTCATAGCCTCCGTTTGCTATTATTTATTAATTTTTAAAATGTATTTATTTATTTTTTTATGTGTATTGGTGTTTTGCCTGCAAGTATGTCTGTATGAGGGTTCTAGATCCCTTGAAAGTGGAATTACAGACAGTTATGAGCTACCGTGTGGGTGCTTGGAATTGAGCCCAGGTCCTCTGGAAGAACAGCCAGTGCTCTTAACTACTGGCCCTTTATTTATTATTTACTATTATTGATGAGAATAGAAAGCATAGGATATATTTTCAATATTTTTAAAAGAGAAACAAATATTCTCATCTTTGATATTGTGAAATGGTTGATTTTTTTCTTCTAGAATGATAAATTTTCCCAGTTTTGAAAATATTTTAGTTCACAAGTTGAAGTTTACTCATCCTGGTATCACTGGTTTTCCTTTCATTCCTGCTATATTTAGTTTGACCTTATTGGGTTTTTTGTTTGTTTGTTTTATGACGCTAAGGAACTTATTAACCTCTGCGTGCCTCAGTTTCCCCTTCTGAAACAGAATACTAGAATTTCTCCCTACCTCACAGGGTTGTTGTGAGGATAAATGATGTATTCATGAAAAAGGAATAATATAAATTTAAAGTGATATTTTTATGTTGTTGCCATTGAAAAGTAACGGAGCACTTCATCCAAGAGTTGCTTTGGAATTTGTTAAATTTGTTAAAAATACTTTTTGGACCTGAGTGTGGTCTCTCTCAAATGCCTGTAATCCCAGCACTGGAGAGGCAGAGGCAGAAGGGGCTCATGGTTGAAAAGTTCTATGGAGAAAGTTCCAGGTTAGCTTGGTCTGCATAGCAAGATTCTTGTCTTAAAATACCGAAACAAAATAATAACTTTGGGAATTTTGTTTAGTGTGTGAGTTAGAATGGAGTTAACTTATTTGAATTACGTATGAGGTAGTGTTTAATTCATTGCTTATTTTTAAGATAATACAAAAGGAATTTGGCCAAAATGTCATAAGTTGCTTTTTAAAGTCTGTCTTAACTTTCTCTAGCTTTCTTGAGATCTTAAAAATTGTATTGATTTTGTTATAACCCCTGTTGAATGTCTTTATGCCTAAATCCTGAATAGAATGGGGAATGCATCAGCAGCCCCCACACCCCCCTCCAGATCAGCCATGGATGCCACCAACACCAGGCCCAATGGACATTGTTCCTCCTTCTGAAGACAGCAACAGTCAGGACAGTGGGGAATTTGCCCCTGACAACAGGCATATATTTAACCAGAACAATCACAACTTTGGTGGACCACCTGATAATTTTGCAGTGGGGCCGGTGAACCAGTTTGACTATCAGGTGAAAGATATTTTGTTACTTTACTATCATAGACATGCCCGTAACTCATTTTTTGGAAATGTCTCGTCAAGAATTTCTAAGATGTGTGTCATTTTCAGGATTGTACAGATAAGCACATAAGCAGTGTCAGAAAATTTATCAACATTTATTAAAATCATTAGATTTTTTTAGTTGACTAGGAAAATGGTACAAACAAACAGGGAAAAAATTAAGATAAAGTGAAAAATGTATAAGTGCAAATAGTAATATGTCTTGTTTTCCAGTTTCAGTGTGATATGTTGAAATGTTATAGGTGAATACATTATATGTTAATAATAGATTATGAATAAGACAAAAACACAATGACTGTAGACTATTCCTAACTGCCATACCTTCTATGGAGAATTATTACTGTTTTTTTCAGTGTTTTCTTTTTTTTTCATTCTTATACAACATATTATTGGAATTGTTCTTGCCTTTTTTTGTGACATTTAGCTCATTCCTAGGGACATAGAACTCTATGGAGAATAGTGTTATTGTATGGGCTTTATTTTCTTAATCTGCTTTGCTAGGGTCTACCCTTAAAAATCTAGATGTCATCAGGAAGTGGCGGTGTACACCTTTAATACCAGGACTTGGGAGGCAGAGGCAGGTGACTCAAGGTCAGCCTGGTCTACAGAACTAGTTCCAGGACAGCCAGGGCTGCACAAAGAAACCTTGTCTCAAAAAAACAAACAAAATATCTAGATGTCATTGTGAAAAAACTAATTATAGTTGTCTTTATGCACTAAACTATCATAATTTAAAATGTTTAGAAATTGCATATTTAAGCATTAATTGTAAGGTGAATTTGATAATATGTTCATCTTGAGATGGTAGTCCTCTCATTAATGCATGATTAGATGATTATTAGACTCACACGTGGAATTCACCTATGACAGTTATTGCTCTGTTATGAAGGGATGTAATGACAAGGAGCCCCATTCTCACCCTAGCTTAGTCCAGTGAAGCCCGTGTGAATAAGGGAAAGAGCCTGTTGGCAGCTTTCTCATAAAAGCCTTCTAAAAGTAGCAGATTTTCAAAACAAACATTTACCATAGTAGTTAATTCAGTATGATTTTGGGGGTTGTAAAGAAATAAATCCTGTACCACTTCAGAACCCACTAGCAGTGGGAAGTTAAAACTGACAACAACAGAATTGTTCTATGTAGCTTTTGTCTAAATAAAAAGTGTGGTGGTACCTCCTGTCACCCCAGCACCTGTGAGGCTCTTTAGTTTCAGGTTAGCCTTGGACACTTCAAGTTCAAAGCTAGCCAGGGCTATATAGCGAGAGCTTTGAGAGAGAGAGAGAGAGAGAGAGAGAGAGAGAGAGAGAGAGAGAGAGAGAGAGAGAGAGAATTTTTGATGTCTTCATAATGTGAGGGTTTATGAATGAATTTAGTATGAAACGGTTCATATACATATATAACTATGTATGTGAATGTGCCTTTCTATAGTTGTTAAATAAACTATCAGCTGGGTTATAGAATGCTATTTGTATTTGCTTAGGCAGAAAAATCCTTATCTTTCTTTAGAAAAATAAGCCTAGGTTCTTGGGGCTGCAGAAATACTGCTGGATGTTAGAACCATGGAATTATTGGATTTGCTGCACACATGGATTTCTACTGTCCCATTTCATAACACACGTGTGTCCCAGAGGGTATATGTACTAAGTTGAAGAAAATTAAAATGCAATACTCTTTCAGCATGGGGCTGCTTTTGGTCCACCGCAAGGTGGATTTCATCCTCCTTATTGGCAACCAGGACCTCCAGGACCTCCAGCACCTGCCCAGAATCGAAGAGAGCGGCCACCATCATTCAGGGACCGGCAGCGTTCACCAATTGCACTTCCTGTGAAGCAGGAGCCTCCACAAATTGGTAGCTATTTAAATATGTTCCATGAACCACATTAGCATGATATTCTTATCACTGTAAAAACCATGTTTTGGTTTCCTAAGGTGTTCTAGCACCTCTTTGATGTGGTAGAAATAATGACATTTTAAAACCCTATCATTTTATAGTCACGAATCTTAAACAAAAAGAGAGAGATACTGATCTAAATGTAAAAGGTATTGCTTTTTTTTTCATATTATTTGCCTGAAATAGTAGTTTGTGATAAAATGTAGGTTTTTGATAACCATAGCATCTTCAGTGTTGATAGTTCAGTGTTCTCTGCCATGGGTCTCCTTCCAGTCTTAGTTACGGATACACTTCTGTCATATTGGTTTCCTTTAATTATTTACTTCCCATGAGTACCTTAACAACAGCAACAAATCAATTTTTAAATGCTATTCAAGCTAGTAATGACAAGTTACATATTTAGTCCACATTTTATCTTGAAAGTTTCAAATCACCTACCATTTAATGGGCTAGGAAATAGACCTTTTAACACCTTAGGAAGATTCTAAAACTTACTGCTTTTTTATTTTAACTAGATGAATTCTTTTTTTTTTTTAATTTATTTTATTTATGTATTTTTCTTTCTTTTTTTTATGTATGAGTGCTCTGTCTGCATGTATGCCTACATGTCACCAGAGGGCATCAAATCACATTATAGATTGTTATGAGCCACCATGTGGTTGCTGGGAATTGAACTCAGGACCTCTGGAAGAGCATCCAGTGCTGTTAACCACTGAGCCATCTCTCTAGCCCCTAGATGAATTCTTAGTATGAAAATGAACTGTGTGGGCTGGAGAGGTGGCTCAGTGGTTAAGAACACTGACTGCTCTTCCAGAGGTCCTGAGTTCAATTCCCAGCAACCAAATGGTGGCTCATCAACCATCTGTAATGAGATCTAGTGCCCTCTTCTGGCGAGCAGTCATACATGCAGACAGAAAATGAACTGGGCTTTTGTTTGACTCTGCTCTGTTATCATACTTAAGGAAGCAGCTTAAATTTGAGTCTGAATTAGCCTACATCACTGGCTTTTTAACCCTGAGCAAGCACATCATTTTATTTCATTGAACTTCAGTTTCCTCACCTAGGAAAGAGGTTGAGCAATAGTAGTGATCTCAGGGCTTTGTGCGCAATAAATGAGGTAACACTTCAATGCACTCTGGTGCCCTCCTGCTGTTCAAAGGAATGGCTTTTAAAGCACAACACTAAAGGAATTTTGACTTTTACTCATGGCAGTGGTAAAAGCTCAAAACTTTGATGATAAAGATTTTTACTTAACTGACATGAATTTTTTTCTCTTGTATGAAATAGATGCAGTAAAACGCAGGACTCTTCCAGCCTGGATTCGTGAAGGCCTTGAGAAAATGGAACGTGAAAAACAGAAGAAATTAGAGAAAGAAAGAATGGAACAGCAGCGTTCACAATTGTCAAAAAAAGAAAAGAAGGCCACAGAAGATGCCGAAGGGGGAGATGGCCCTCGTTTACCCCAGAGAAGTAAATTTGTAAGTAGATCTTGACGTGAAACTGATAATTTTGTCTGTGTGAAAAGTGGCTTGAGGCCTACAGAAAAATACTTATTTTCTTGAGAGTCCTTGGGGTAAGTATATTGAGGTTTGGGGTTTGTTGTTGATGTTGTTTTGTGTTTGTTTCACTGAGATAGGATCTTGGTTTTTGGCCCAGGCTGGCCTCAAACACTTCGTCGGGCTGCTGTTGAAATCACCGTCCTTCAGTTTCCCAAGTGCAAGGATTATATGTGTGTGCCACTATGTCTAGTGGGATTTATATTTTTATGTGTATGTTATTGAGGGTAGGTGGAAGAAAAAAGGGAGGAGGCAATAAGTTTAAAAAGTTTATCCTATAAAGATACTCCATAATTCTGGTTAGTTTTTATGTTAATGTACAACTCTATATTTTTATTAAGGTGCAGCCAGCTCCCTAACGGGTCATACAAAACAAAACAGTGTTAAATAGCATAGAGAAATTAATTTACCTTTCAATAACTATTTAATGCATATGTTTAACTGATGATTTAGGTAGATATTTAATACATACTTCTTTTTTTGGTTTTGTTTTAATTTTTCAAGACAGCATTTCTCTGGCTGTCCTGGAACTTGCTTTGTAGACTAGGCTGGCCCTGCACTCACAGAGATCCTTCTGCCTCCACCTCCCGAGTGCATGTTGGGATTAAAGACTGTGCCACCAATCCTAGTCTAAATACATACTTTTAACTGAGGCTTTAGTAGTTTTTATTCTTTTTGATACAAGCATTGACAGTTAAAAGGCTTTAAATCCTTTTAATATTTATTCATCAGTTATGTGGCATGAGTGGTTTAGGAATTTTTCTGTTCTGTAGTGATGTTACCTGGTATGATAGCCAAGCCGGTGACCACTGTATATCTTAGGAAATGAGCTGTCATTTCAAGGCTGATAACTGCCTCAGAAATAAGACTTAAGTACAGTAGGAGTACATGTGCTCTGCATTTGTTTTGCTTATAAACATAAAATTCATTTTTCTCAAAAGACTCATGCCAAAGCTTTTGTTCTGTATGTTATGAAAACAAGAAACATCAGGAAAGGGAGAAAATTAACCCTGAATAAAAATAATTGACCTCTAGGGTACTCGGTTGGTTGGTTAGTTTTGGTTTGATTGTTTATTTAAGTGTAAGCTTTTGTTTAGAGTAGAGGTTCTCAGCCTTCTAATGCTGTGACCTTTAATAACTCCTCAGGGGTGACCCCAACCATAAAATTAGTTTTGTTGCTACTTCATAACTGTAATTTTGCTACTGTTATGAATCGTAATGTAAGTATCTGTGTTTTCCAATGGATTTAGGTGACCCCTGCTTGACCCCTAACAGGGTTGCTATCCACAGGTCCAGAACCACTGTTTTAGAGATTGTGTTTTCTTCCGTTTTCCTAAACATGTTGGGTTTGTGTTGCATGTATTTGTTCCCTGGTTCCAGTATTCTACACATGGTAGTATTTAGATGATCATCTGTTTCTTTTGGTTTTTCGAGACAGGGTTTCTCTGTAGAGTTTTGGTGCCTGTCCTGGATCTCGCTCTGTGGACCAGGCTGGCCTCAAACTCTCAGAGATCCCCCTGGCTCTGCCTCCCGAGTGCTGGAATTAAAGGTGTACACCACCGCCGGCAGACCTAGTTTCTTATCTATTTGTCCAGTATGTAGTCAAAAAGACGTAATTTAGTGGTTAAGAGCACTGGTTGCTCTTCCAGGAAACCTGAGTTGGATTCACATGACAGCTTAACCATCTATAACTTCAACCCTAGGAGATCCAATGCCTTCTTCTGGCCTCTACGGACATATGATGCACAAGACAGAACATCTATACACATAGAATAAAAATGAAGGTTAAAAAATTTTTTTTTGTAATAAAGAAAGAGAAAACTTAGTTTCAGGCACAGCAAGCTGAGATTTTTAGTTATGGCCAGAGATTTATTATTATTAAATCATGTTAAGTAATAGAAAATTAGTTAAGTATATAATACTGTAAAAATTAAACTGTGGTCCATTTATCCAAAGTTCTACCAGCCATTTGTTTCATCATCTCTGCATATGATGCATTCCTTATTATTTACAAAATAGATCAAAATTCGTAATAGAGAAAAAAGTTGAAATGAAAAAGTAACTGCTTTTCATAAACCTTTTTATGGCTAAGCATGGTGGGAAACACCTTTAATCCCAGCGCACAGCTGGTAGAGGCAGGCGGATCTCTGAGTTAAAGGCCAGCCTGGTCTACAGTCAGGGATATGCAGAGATACCCTGTCTAGAAAAAAACAATAGCAACAAACCTAAACTTTTTATAATCTTACCCCCTAGGTTACACTTTCAATTACTAAGTGAAATAGTACAAATTAGAACTTGGTATGGTGGCATATACTGTGGTCTCAGTATTCCCAGGGGATGAAGCTGGGTCATGAGTCTGAATGAATCTGGTTTCTTAAGGAAAAAAAAGTTGAAAAGATTGTCTGAAATATATAATAAGAACAATTGATGTAACTTAAAGAGGTTGAAGGTAAAGGTTAGCAATAGACTACATGCTTACCATCTTTGAAGCCAACACCAAAAGAAGAGTAAAAACTAATTTAGGAAGCAGTTTCTCTTCATACTTGTTTCCTCAACTTTCTATTATGGTGAAAAATCTGTGCTCCCTGCTGGTTCCATAGGATAGTGATGAAGAAGATGAAGATGCTGAAAACACTGAGGCTGTGAGTAGTGGAAAAGTTACCAGAAGTCCATCTCCGGCTCCCCAAGAAGAGCACAGTGAGCCAGAGATGACGGAAGAAGAGAAGGAGTATCAGATGGTAAGTGTTGTGTTTCTTAATGCACAAGCGTTCCTTTCCAATTGTTTTAAACTGTTGAGTGGCTATTGAAACTGAGAACTCTGAAGCAGTTGTGAAGTGTTTATTCAGGTATAGATGTGTAAAGAATGCTGATAATGCTCCCCAGTACCTCTCCCGCCCTCTAAAAATCTGTGTAATACATGAAGTATAAAACCACAGACTATAAAGTAATTAACTATGTCTTTTTTCTAAGTATTTTTGAAATTATAATCATATTCTTTCCCCCTTTCCTCCAGTCCCCCCTATGTATACTTCCTTTGCTCTCAAATTCATGGCCTTTTTTTTCTTAATTGTTATCACACACACACACACACACACACACACACACACACACACACACACACACACTCCTAAGTGTATAATACAACAGCTTAGTCCTATTAGTGTTACCTGTATGTATGTGACCTCATGTTACCTGTATGTATGTGACCTCAGGGCTAACCACGTGGTATTGGATAACCAATTTGAACAATGCTCAGAGGACCTGCACTGGATCTGACTTGAAAGCCTCCTCTCTGAGGACTAACTTTCATGGTACTAAAAGGCCATGCAAGCTTCCAAGGGAGGGAAGCCACCAGTGCTGTACCCAGCTATGACACGACAACAATGACAAGACACAGAAATCCTAATGCGTAGTGGTGGCATATATACCTTGGTGGCAACCAACTCCTCACTGCACTTCGGGCCCATTCAGCAAGAGGGAAACATGCCTGGTACTGAAACCTAGCCAGCTACCTGGGGCTAGTGAAGTCATGGATCTTGGAGGAACCTACAAGTGCCACTTTACTAAACCAACATAACCCCTAACAGCATTCTAAATATTTATCCATACACCCACAGATAAGTGTAGTGCTCACCCCTAATCAAAGAAACTTCTCTTTGCAACAGATAGAGCCCAAAACTTAACAAAATGCAGAGAAACACAGGTTGTGTGATGCTTAGTCACAACTGATAGATCTGCAACACAGTTCCTGCACCTATGGCTCAGGAATCATTGTGGAAAAAGGGAAAGAATGATTGTAAGAGCCAGAGGCACAGGAAGTTTGCTGTGAGAGTGTATTTTCTAGAAATGTCAGGCAGGCTGTACCCTTGAAGTCTCGTCAACATGGCTAGCTAAGCAAGACCTGAACAAGGATAGCACCAGTAGACATGGTGACATGGAAATGGGAAAGCTCAAAGGACCTCAACCTTAGACAAAGAACTACATGCAGCTAAGAAATGAGGAGAGTAGGAAAAATGATCTTCCCCAGGGAAGAGCCGCCTAACCTTGATATTGGTTATCCATTATCAAGTCTATTTCAAATCTATATTAATAATGGCAATATAATTAAATAATACTTAATGGGGTCAACAAGTTGGCTCAGTGGATAAAAATACAGTCATGCAAGTCCTTAGAACTCATGGTCGAAGAAGAGAACTGATTCCAAAAATTGTCTTCTGACCTCTGCACGTGTACCTTACTGTAAATGGAGGTTTATCTGTCCTGCCCGGTCCCACAGCTGCTTTTAAAATAATCACTCAGAGGCTTAATATTAATTACAAACCGTTTGGCCTATTCCTCAGGCTTATTGCTAACCAGCTCTTACACTAGCTCTTACACTTAACCCATAATTCTTATCTATGTTTAGCCAAGTGGTTGGTGGCATGTTACTTTAATTTTTACATGCCTTGCTTCCTTGGTGGCTATCTGGTGCCTCCCCACTCTGCTCTTCTTTCTCCCTGTATCTCTGCTTGGATTTCCTACCTGGCTCTATCTTGCCTTGCCATAGACAAAAGCAGCTTTATTTATCAACCAATAAGAGCAACACATATTCACAGTGTACAGAAAGACCATCCCACAGCACCTAACACAATCACACAATAACAAAATAATTTTAAAAATAATTTAGTATATATGAGGCTTGAGAACATTTATTGATTTTTTTTCCCAGTTTTTTTTTTTTTTTTTTTTTTTAATGGAAATGGTGAGAATGATTAAAAGAATATATGGTCTAGGAAGCAATAGGGAATTGTCTTAGTTACTTTTCTATTGTTGTGGTAAGACACCGTGACCAAGCCAACAAAAAGAAAGTTTATTGGGGACATACAGTTTCAGAGGATTAGAGTTCATTATGGTGGGGAGCATGGTGGCAGGCAGGCAGGCATGGCGCTGGAGCAGTAACTGAGTGCTTACATCTTGATCCATGAGCACAAGGCAGAGAGTTAACTGGGGATAGCGGGGGATTTTTGAAACCTCTAAGATGCATCCCACCAGTGACACACCTCCTCCAGAAAGGCCACACCTTATATTCCTTCCCAAACAGTCCCATTGACTGGGTACCAAGCATTCAAATATATGAGCCTATCTATGGGGGCCATTCTCATTTAAACCACCACAGGGATTGAGTAAAGTCAAAACTTATTGTGTGTGTGGGTGAGAATTCTTAAAGCCTTTTCTTATCTCTGAAGTATTATCATATCACTTGATAAGATTGGGACTTTCCCCTGATCTCTGGAACATGGTAATTCAGTCTACTTTCATTTCTGTAAGTGAGTGATCATGGGCACAGAAAGTCTGGGGGCTGAAAAGTCTGCATTTGAAATAGTTGTTGATAGTCAAACCATAGCTACAGTCCATCTCTAACTCAAATATACTGTGCTTTCTATTTTATAATATGTTGGGATATTGTTAAATTTTAAGAGTATATTAGAATGAAAGGACTCCATCTGGCCAAGTAGAGTACCATTTTTCTTTGGTTTTGTTTTTTGTTTTTTTCTTATCTTACCACACAGAATTTTAATTTAACCTTGAAATGGGATTTAAAAAACTAGTATTGTAAATCTTATCAATATTGTAAGGCTACTCCTTTCAACTTAAAACTCCTATGGACATTTGTGTCTGTGTGTGTGTGCATGTGTATGTATGCACATGTGTTTGGGGAGTGGTGTGTGTGTATGTGTGTATGCAGGTGCCCATGCATGCATATGTGGAAGCCAGAGGTTTATGGTATGTGTCCCTAATGCTCTCTGTCTTATTATTTATTAGTTAATTATTTTTGAGACAAGTTTTCTCACTGAACCTGGCACCAGTAGTTTAGACTTCTTGGTCAGTGAATCCCCAGGACCCCTCTTGTCTCTATTTCTTGGAGCCAGTATTACAGGTGCATGCTACTGTGCCTGGCTTTTTATGTGGATGCTGGGGATCCAAACTCAAGCCCCATGCTTCCACAGTAAGTACTCTATCCACTGAGCCATCTTCCTAGCCACAGAGATTTTCCTTAATACACACTTTAACTTTTTGTCTCTAGCAAAAGAATTCAGATAAGTTTATAGCTTTTATTTATTATCAGGATTATTGTAGAAATAAGGTCTTGCTGTGTGGCCCATGCCATGCCTCACAATCCTTTTGTCTCAGCTTTTGTCTCTACTGCTGAGATCACAGGTGTGCCCCAGTACTAGAAATAAGGTCTTGCTGTGTGGCCCATGCCATGCCTCACAATCCTTTTGTCTCAGCTTTTGTCTCTACTGCTGAGATCACAGGTGTGCCCCAGTACACCAAGCACAAGTGGGTAGTCAATCTTTTTTTTTTTTTTTTTTTTTGGTTTTTCGAGACAGGGTTTCTCTGTGTAGCTTTGCGCCTTTCCTGGGACTCACTTGGTAGTCCAGGCTGGCCTCGAACTCACAGAGATCCGCCTGGCTCTGCCTCCCGAGTGCTGGGATTAAAGGCGTGCGCCACCACCGCCCGGCTTGGGTAGTCAATCTTTGATACCTATGACTTTGAAGTTCTTTCTCAAGTTTTAATGTTCTTCAGGATACTCTCTTTATTCTTAGTAATGATTGATCTGATCTTAAAATATCTTAATTAAAAAGGCTTTTCATTTTAATTATTGTGAAAATAGTCAAATGTGTTAAAATTAAATTGGAAACACTATATAAAATATTCTTTAGATGTTGCTGACAAAAATGCTTCTAACTGAAATTCTTCTGGACGTCACAGATGAAGAAATTTATTATGTAGCCAAAGATGCACACCGGAAAGCAACGAAAGGTACATTGTGGGTGTTCTTAGTTTTGGTTTTGTAGGGGAATTTTGATTTCATTGGTTACTTTGGACTTTTTTGTTGTCCTCTGGATTTCCTTCAGATACTTAAATATTCTCTCCTTGCATGCGTTAACTCTTTGGGAAAGATTCAGTTTGTAGATACCATGTTGGAACTCTAGAAGTACTTTGTTTTGTCTGGCCTACCTAAGCACAGATAGCATTCATTCTGTAGTGCTGTCAAACACAGTACGGACAATTCCTCATGTTCAGTTGATTTCACCTGAGGCTCTTTTTGTTTTTTAAAAATAGATACCATGATAATTGATATAGATAGATAGATATGTATATATGACTTCTATACATTTTAAATGAATTTTGAATTACATCAAACCTTCAGAGTTTTCAGTTTTATCAGTTACAATTCTTATGACACAAGTGGCAATCATTTTCCCATATGATTTTAGTAACACTTGAAAAACATACAGAAAATTAATTATGTGCCATATGTCATAGAAAGAAATACAGATATACTTACCAACCTTTTTCCTCATCGTAAGCCAATTTCAGCTCACATCAGAATTGTAATTTCAAAGCCAGACATGCTACTGGTTTAAAATGAATGTTATGTTTTTAATGTTTCTTCTCTCCCCAAAAAGCAGCAATAGTAGTAGATTTAACAATACCGTAGACTCTCATGACTATGAAATCGTGGCTATTTGTGTTAACATGTTGTTCCTGTTGTTGATGTGATACAAAGCTCCTGCAAAACAGCTGGCACAGTCCAGTGCACTGGCCTCCCTCACTGGCCTCGGTAAGTGTCTCTGTGTGCGTGTGAGAGGGCTAGAGGGAGACTCACTGACCTTGTCTTTCTACTTGTTCTGTGGGAAATGCACTGTTCCTACTTAGTTCTGAAACTTAGATGTCAGGCGTACTACAGTCTGAAAGCTTTATCTACTTTATCTGACTAAAGCATTCATAGTAGAATGATTATAAATGCAGCAGTTAATGTAGTTCATTTGGGTGAGTGGAATGCAGGATTTCCTCATTAATTGCTCCAGTGTGTATGTAATATATAATATATAATTATATGTGTTATATACTACATACACATAGTTTATATTTAATAGGTGGTGGTTTAACCATGGTAGTTTCTAAACTCCCTTTCAAAATTACAGAATACATACTGAGGAATTGACTTAGAGAGTAATGGACTTAATGATTTACATGAATTGTTTTGGAGCAAATCAAGTTTCAACTTAGAGGAAATGGGTCTATCTTACAGTAGTAGTGATGTGTTCATAATTTGCTATTTGCATGGTATTAAGACTCTAAAGCTTGAATTTGCCTTGTCCAAATCTTTATTTCATGGTAGTTTATGTAAGGAACAAGAGAATGGGTAGAATGAAATGCCCATGTAGTTTTGATACTGTTTCTGAGTGGGGAGCAGGTCATATCATTTCTATACCAGTGAGAATTATAGTATTCTAATTGATTGGAGAAAATTTACTTAGCATCCTACCTGAACCCAGGAAAGTTTGAACAATAAAATAATTAATTTTAGAAATAGTTTCAGAATGACCCTCGACTTTGTAACAGTAGTTGGATTGGCTAAACTTCAGTGAGGCTTCATTATTGCCATGTTAAATGCTTTTGTTGATTTGTGTGGACAAGAAAAGAAAGCTAATATTATGATTCCTTGGTGGTGAGAAACACTTGAAATAGTACAAAGAATATGATATTAGTATCACCATTGTCTGAAGATTCTGAGAATGTAAACTTTGAATTTATGCCTCTCCCCACCCGGAATAAGCATATTCTTCCAGGAAAAGGCAATGAAAAACAAAATAAAATTTCTTCTCGGACCTTTGAAAGTTTTTGTGGCTAGTGTAGTGTTTTCATGTGATAGATTGAGTTTTATGCACACAGGTGGACTGGGTGGTTATGGATCAGGAGACAGTGAGGATGAAAGGAGTGACCGAGGCTCTGAGTCATCAGATACTGACGATGAAGAATTACGGCACAGAATCCGGCAAAAACAGGAAGCTTTTTGGAGAAAAGAAAAAGAACAGCAGCTGTTACAAGATAAACAGATAGAAGGTAATCTTAGATTTGCGTAGCTTTTGTATAGTTTCATAGGTGCTTTTATGCGTGGATTATGCACATTAGTGACTTACTTTGAGTCACCAATAGTAAGTGAGTAGCAAATAAAAGCACTTCCCCTTGGAGTTATTTAAACAAGAGCAAGTTCAGATTTGATGTATCTGCTTCATGTTCACGGTGTCTTCTGTCTCTGTTGTGTCAGTCTAAATCTGCCTGTCCCTGTATCTGTGTCTCTCCTTGGGTGGCTGATTATCTGTGTATCTTTCCCTAGCAGAGGGCTGAACAACACAGAAAGTAGCCACTCGGAAAAGAATGGGATGCTGTACAGAAATCTTTAACTGAGTTTTACAAGGGATCAAGTCACTGGTTCTAACTGATCCCAATGGACCCAGATAACAAAAATCGCCAGTCCCCCTCCCTGGCAGCTGAGGACCAAACCTGGGGCCTTTCACTTGTTTGGCAACTGTTGTACCACTGAGCTAAGTCCCCAACCCCACAGACATCACTCTTTATCAACTAATGTCCATAACTAGTTGTTTGCAACCTTTGTGGTCTGTTTTAGGAAGTTGCTTTCAACTCTGTATTTGCTGCTTTCAGCAGATGATTCAGCAAATAATACACGTGTATAGTCTGGGTCAGGGGAATGGAAGAGGAGTAATTTAAGATTACAGCTTTGCGTTGGCTTAGGTTGTAAGTTGATTCCATGGGAAACCCAAGACAAATGAGTTGATTGTTACATTTTCCTTTTAAAAGCAGGTTAAACAGTCTGAGTACACATCAGGATAGCAGTCTTATGTCTTAAGTGACCTCAAGGTGTGTTACTAACTTTGGCTGTGAGGTCCAACAAAAGTTCCAGTCTCTTAGAATGTAAGAGATAGTTTCATAATATTGTATCACCACAGTTTTGTAGAAATATGTAGGATAGAACTGGAGGCTCGATTGTTAGTAATATGTGATACCAGCTGAGATTAAGATCATACTGTATTTTTTATTTTGTTTCAGTTTGGTGTAGGAGCCATTCATCCCCATGGTCATTAACCAGGCTATCATGTTAAAATTGTTGCAATGAAAGTAGACTTTTGTAATGAGTGAGTGTATTTATAAAACTGCTGAGAAAACAGCTATTTAGGGAAAATAGAAGATTAGAAATACTTTATTTTTTTTAAAAAAAATCCCTTCCATAAGTACAGTTTTTAAGTATGTGTGATAATATTAAGAATAATGAAAGGGTATTAGGATTTAATTTTTGAAAAATATTATTTGGGCCGGGCAGTGGTGGCGCACGCCTTTAATCCCAGCACTCGGGAGGCAGAGCCAGGTGGATCTCTGTGAGTTCGAGGCCAGCCTGGGCTACCAAGTGAGTCCCAGGAAAGGCGCAAAGCTACACAGAGAAACCCTGTCTCGAAAAAACCAAAAAAGAAAAAAAAGAGAAAAAAAAAGAAAAATATTATTTGGATATCTGTTAGGAAATGACTAAGCATTGTTAACAATTTTTCAAGAATCATTGCTTGTCTCTCTCTCTCTTATTCTTTTTTTTTTTTTTTTGGTTTTTCGAGACAGGGTTTCTCTGTGTAGCTTTGCGCCTTTCCTGGAACTCGCTTTGGAGACCAGGCTGGCCTCGAACTCATGGAGATCCGCCTGCCTCTGCCTCCTGAGTGCTGGGATTAAAGGCGTACACCACCACCACCCGGCTCTCTCTTATTCTTTTGATGTTGGATTTTCGGTTATTTTGTTTTGGTTTTTGGTTTTTGGTCTTTTGAGACCTGGCCTCTCTATGTAGTCCTCCCTATCCTGGAGCTCACTGGGCATACTAGGCTGACCTCTCACAGAGATCCTCCTGCCTCTGCCTCCCAAGTACTGGATTAAAGGCGTGCGCCACCACACCCTACTGCTTATCTCTTCTTTACTAGTACTGGACAAAGGGGAAATCTTTTCTTGTGTCATATGTATCCCTTACTGGACTGTCTAGAATAGCAGGTAGCTGACTGCATGTGGCTCCTGAGTACTTGAAATGTAGCTAGCCCTCAACTGAAGTGTTGACACTGGTAGACAGTGCTAAACTTCGAAGATTTTCTATAGGGAGAAAAAAGTCTTGGTTCTTTTTGATTCAGTGAAATGTGGAAATTAATTCTACTTTACTTTTACGGTTTTACGGTTTTAATGTAGCTGTTAGAAAGCTTTTAATTACTTAGGTGGTTTGTACTCTAATTCTATTAAAGATGAAACTATTTTTATAATTTGATAGTGTTAAAATTTCATTTCTTAATTTAGCTTTTCTGTGTCTTTTTTTGTCTTTTTCTGTTTCAGAAGAAAAGCAACAAACAGAAAGGGTTACAAAAGAGATGAATGAATTTATTCACAGAGAGCAAAATAGTTTATCACTGCTAGAAGCAAGTGAAGCAGACGGTGATGTGGTTAATGAAAAGAAAAGAACTCCAAATGAAGCTCCACCAGTTTTAGAGCCCAAGAGAGAACATAAAGGGAAAGAGAAGGAGCGAAGGAGTAGGTCAGGGAGCAGCAGTAGCGGCAGCTCCAGTAGCAATAGCAGGACTAGCAGCAGCAGCAGCTCCGTCTCCAGCTCTTCGTACAGCTCCAGCTCAGGCAGCAGCTGCACATCCTCCCGCTCCTCTTCTCCTAAAAGGAAAAAGAGACACAGTAGGAGCAGGTCTCCCACAGTGAAAGCTAGACGGAGCAGGAGCAGGAGCTACTCTCGCAGGATTAAAATAGACAGCAGCAGCAGGGCTAGGGTGAAGCTAAGAGATAGGAGGAGATCTAATAGAAGTAGCCTTGAAAGAGAAAGACGAAGAAACCGGAGTCCTTCCCGAGACAGACGTAGAAGCAGAAGTCGCTCGAGGGATAGACGAGCCAATCGTTCCAGTCGCAGTAGGAGTCGAGATAGGCGTAAAATTGAGGATCCACGTGGAAATCTTAGTGGGAGCAGTCATAAGCATAAAGGTGAGGCTAAAGAACAAGACAGGAAAAAGGAGAGGAGTCGAAGTGTAGATAAAGACAGGAGGAAGAAAGATAAAGAAAGGGACCGTGAACAGGACAAAAGGAAAGAGAAACAGAAGAGGGAAGAAAAAGATTTTAAATTCAGTAGTCAGGATGATCGGTTAAAAAGGAAGCGAGAAAGTGAGAGAATGTTCTGCAGGAGTGGTTCTATATCTGTTAAAGTCATACGACATGACTCTAGACAGGACAGTAAGAAAAACGCTACCAAAGACAGTAAAAAGCATTCAGGTTCTGATTCTAGTGGAAGGAGCAGTTCTGAATCCCCTGGAAGTAGCAAAGAAAAGAAGGCTAAGAAGCCTAAACATAGTCGGTCGCGCTCCATGGAGAAATCTCAAAGGTCTGGTAAGAAGGCAAGCCGCAAACACAAGTCTAAGTCCCGATCAAGGTAGTATACTTTTGAAAGTATTTTGTCTGATTTGTTTTTAAAGTTTTTGAATTTATTCAAATTGAAAGTGTCCTTTCTCTCTCTCTCTTTTATAAACTCAGTTTGGTATTTGTTAAATATTTTTAAATAACATTAGAAATCCTGTATAACAGTATTTATTTATATTGCAGATTTTAAGTATAATACATTTTTATTTTTAAATTTTGTCTTTTCCCTTTTTTTTTTTCCAGATCAACAACCCCTCCCCGTCGTAAGCGCTGAGGAATGATGTGGCAAGAGTGCCATGATGCTGTTTTTAAAAATTCCATGAGTTTTAAGGGCTTGTCTCATTATAGAGGCACATTGTGGCTGTGGAGGTGAAACCAGATTTTTTTTTTTAATTGTGTAAATAGATGTCTTTTTTCCAAATGCTGCTCCAAGTTAATAGGATTTCTTTGTATTACATTTTTTCAAGACATAGTACATAATAAGACTATAAATATGCCATTCTCTTTCAGCTGTAATGTTCTTCAAATTATTCTTGAATGTACTGTGATGTCAATAAAGCTCTTCAGTTCATTTTTGTTAAACTCTTGCACCTTAATTTTATGATTTTAATCTAAAGAACGTACTTTTATAAAAAGGCAGCTGAAGTTTTGTATAACAGGTTTTAAAGGTTCCTCACATCTTCCCCAAAGAAAATGGTTTTAACCTAATAATAGTTTGTCAAAGTTTGTAAATTACGCCCATGGATTTTTGTCAAATTCCAATTTTCAGGGTGTGGGAAAGGGCCAGAAAATCTCCTTACTTTTCATTTGAAGGCATCTGATCAGTTTCCTAAACTTCTGGGGGGAGGGGGGTTAGGTTTCAAGTAATATATTCTCTATGTGTATAAAATGTGATTCACTCCTGTAAAATGAAATTGCTGCAAACAATCAGGCCATTGCACCAGTAGAATTGTTTGTAATGAATATTTGACACTAATAGTCAAGTCTGGAACTATATAATCACTCCTGTTTTACATGCATAACACCTTGGGGTTACCATAGAAATAAGACTTAGGATTCAATATATTTATATTTCTAAACTATAATATGGCCTCAGCTTAATGGAGGAATACTGTGTTATGCAGGGTTGTGTCAATTACATAACATTGAAATGGTCTGATTTTGTCAGTTTCCAAAAACTATGACCAGTGGTCTAGTGTGAGTCATGGACGGTTTCATGAGTAGTAGGCATTTTGACAAGTGCTCGGCTGCCTCAGGGTCTGAGTTTTTAAGATGATACACTTATGCAGCGGTAGTTGAATCTCTGGAAACAATGCTTTTCAATTCTAACTGAAAAAGAGAAGTGCAAGTGCAGAACACAGAGAAGTTTTAAAGTATTATACTTTCTTACCAACAATAGTTCATTTTAAAAATAATGCCGGATTTTTGCCAAGATCAGTGTTTACTTGAAATGAAGACAGAAATAGATTTGTGTGCGCTTGTACCTCGACATAGCATCTTAATTTTGAGCAGTTATGCATTTATCTAAAGGAAATAAATCTGTGAATAAATGCATGTTTACCAAAATGGCTGTTTACAGTGCATTTAGTTCCAATATTTATAAAGTTGCCATTTCACAGAATAAATAGTTTGGAGTTCTATATAGTTTACTCATCAGTAACACCTGGAGACAAACTATGTGCAATATTTTTTATGTAGGTGAGCTAACACAGTGTACCTAATTGAAGAATTCTGATTAATTTGTAATAGATAAGTTGTATAAAATTTTCATACCTTAAAGTGTTTTAGATCAATCTTCAAGTGAAATATTTTCAAAATAAAATTCTACTGAAAAATTCTGCTGGTTATGATACATACATTTTTAGACATACAAATGAGAGCCAAAAGGAATTTGCCAGTTTTATTTAATAAACTGCATGCTTTTTATCATTAAATCTGTAATTTTTAAAACCAACAAACTATTCATGATTATTAGTAGATACACCTGTATTATGATTGTATTTCCATCTGTCATATTTTTATGGAAAGTTCATTATTTTACATGTGACATAGTGTTTATCTGAGTGGGAAAATAATTTTAGGATAGGACTTACATAACTTAGGGTGTGAATGCTAAATCATACATGAAAGCTAATTAGATATTAACTTTGGTTATGAAATCCTTTAAAAAATGACACTTTCCAAAAATGAATAACTCCAATATTTGGGACATTCAGTCTGAATTGGAAAATGAGAACTGTTTTTAAGAGATTTTCTTTTGAAAGTCTAGATAGATGCCTCAGTGGTTAAGAGCACTTGCTGCAGCTCTTCAAGATGACCCAGGTTTGCTCCCCAGCTCACAAGTTCCCAGGTGGCTCACAGTCTGCTATAACTCTTCGCCCAGGGGGTAAGACACTCTCTAGTCCACACATACCACACACACACACACACACACACACACACACACACACACACACACACACACACACACACACAAGCATAGATTAGAGTGAGCGGTGGATTGATGTCTTCAGGGCTATTTTAAGTTGCCTCAGCAGGTAAGGATGCTTGCTGCAAATCCTGGTGACCTGAGTAATCCTCAGACCCAAATGGTGGAAGGAGAGAACCAACTCTGAAAGCTGTTCTTTCATCCCCTCTTCATACCTTAAAGTGTTTAAGATCAATCTTCAAGTGAAATACTATTTTCACTTTAATAATAACATTCTGAGTATTAATATTGTTAAATAATATTGTTCTGTAACCCTCCCACACTTGCTTTGTGCATGCCTGCACATACACAGTAAATGTGGGGGAGGAGGAGCCTTTTAAAAGATTCAGCGTTCTCTAGAGTAGGAATTAAAGTGTTTTTGTGGAATACGGGTGGGCCCCACCCCATTAAGAGAATGTGATTTGGAAAAGGAAATTAGAAGATTTCTTTCAGGCCCCACATAAATATTGTGCATTTTTTTCATTAATGTGTATGTCTTCTGCCTTTGTAGACTGTCTTGTTGACTACTTTTTCTTTGGTTTTTCAAGACAGTGTTTCTCAGGCTGTCTTGGAACTTGCTCTGTAGACAAGGCTGGCCTTGAACTCAGAGACCCATCTGCCTATGCCTCCTGAGTGCTGGGATTAAAGGCATGTGCCACTAACTGCCCGGCTTAAAAAACCTATTTAATGTATTGAAATTTCTAAACTGAACTAATTATAATGAATGTGTATTCTCTGTGTTAGGGTGCCCAAAGAGGCCTGAAAATGATGTTAGATGCTCTAGGTAGGGAGTTACAGGTGGTTGTGAGTCACAATGTAGGTGCTGAAAACTGAACTTGGATCCTCCTTAGCCATTTCTTCAGTTTCCCTTTAAGTTCAGTTTTAAATAGAATTTGGCAGGATAGAGTTTCTCAGAGTTGCCAAGTAATAGACTTTTTGAGTAAATACAAAAACTCATTCAGCTGAGTGGATATAGTCAAAGGATAAAACTTTTATAGACACTAACTTTTACAGACATTATAAACATTCATTTTTGATGAAAAACTGTAGAAAACACTATGAATGTAAATAGGTGTTGAGTTTTCTAAAACATGTATAAGCTAGTTTACAGCTTGTTCATAAGTTAAACCAGAGTTACTCTAGGAAATTTCTGCAACAGTGGCTACATATTGCATTACAGTCATGCTTTTATTTCTGACACCGTTCAGGGTTAATTTGCAGAAAACTTCTTGTTGATGTGCTGGGGTCTAGAAAGCTCTTTGCTTCCTACTAGTATTTAAGGCACATCACCTTTTTGCTTTTGTTGATATGAAACTGGATAGGCAGTGGAGCTGTGTAGTATACATTTAATGTAAGTACAATCAATTTACTAAAAGTCCTTGGAATTTTAACCATGTTTGCACCATTGACTTTCCTTGGATCTGTCAATCCAACAAAAACATAAGACATGTTAACTTTTCTATAGAACTTTCTGCCTTCATTTGGAGAAATGGTCATATATCTCCAAACGCAGGAACTCTGAATATGGTACAGCAGCTGAAAAGTGCAGCTGCTCTTCGGCTAATATTTTAGCTCAGGAGATGTAAATGAGAGCTTAGTAAATTTCACTGATTCAAAGAATGACACTGCGTGTCAAAAATGTAGAATGATGCCCCCAATTTTAGAAATTCCCTATGCTTTTATGAGGAAAGGCTCTTTTTAAAAAACTGCCTTGTTTGCTTTCTGTTGCTATGATAAAACACTGATCTTAAAAAAAGCAGTTTGAGAAAAGCGTTTAGAGATTTTAATCCATTATTGAGGGAAGTCAGGGCAGGATCTATAAATTAAAGCTGCTTACTGTCTTGCTTATTCGGCTTTCTGATACAACCCAGGACCACTTGCCGGAGGGCTGGACCCTCCCACATAAATCAATCAATATTCCCACTTACAAACCCACCATCCACTCTAATGAAGGCAGTTCAAGTGAGGCTCCACATTCCCTGGTGACTAAAGTGTCAAGTTGACAAAGCATGTGCAGTCAGAATTAAAATGTTATATACTGATCTTTGTCTACACTGAGTGTTAAGTTTCCTGCTACATATGATGTATCCTGTACAGAATATTAGATCAGTTTCAGAAAATGTACTTTAATTTGGACTTTTATTGTCTGTGATACTTGAGTGCCTTGGAAGAGAGAGTTCTGCTCTCGGACGAAGTGCGTCCATACTTAAGTGATTTCGAGTATTAGAGTAGGGTCTTTCAAGAATTCACACGTCTCTGGGGAGATACCTGGTAAATATGAAATCCAAACACAGTGATACGTAGGGAGGTAAGTAGGAATAGAAGATCTTCATGGCCTTTTTATACTAGAAGGAAGATTTTATTGTTTCATTGACATAATTTGGTAGATGAACTCGAATTATTCAACAGTGGCCGCAATTCACGTTAACTGTATTGTAAATTCAAAAGCCGGCAGCAGATGGCGAGTGTGGGCATCGGAACCATTCTGTTGGGGATTTGTTGTGAGGAGGGACCGGAAAAGGAGTGGGATTCTTGTCGCGATGTGGAGAGGTCGAAGGCTGAGCTCTCGTGGGGTTCGTTTTTTAGGAACGCTTGGGTTTGGGTGTCCCAGCGGAGTAGCCCAGCCTCCTCGTGTAACTTCATGGTCGGGTGAGTGTCGGTGCGGAGGTTTTTCCCGGAGCCTTTCATTGTCGCTGGCGGCTCTGCGCAGGCGCGGCAGGCAGCGGAGGGCAGTCGCGGGCTCCGTGCTGGTTCAACTTAAAAAGCGTGCTTTGCGGCCACCGTCCTCACCCTGGTTGTCCTCCAGGACTAGGTGTTGCCCTCCCCAGTGGCTACGATCCTCTAGTTCGCAGAAGCCGAGACAAAGCTGAGAACTAAAGATCTGGTCGTCGGAGAGCGTTTCCCGTGGACCGCTGCCGTGTAGCCTACGACCCTTGTCCTATTTAAACGCTGAGTTTCAGGCCCCCGGGCACCAGCATGCGACTTGCTGGAGCCTGGAGGTGTCTCTTCCTCTCCTTACAGATCAAGAAAAACACACCTGCTGGTCGCATAGCGCTGTGTCACTATTTTGTTGCTCATTGTCTTACCACCCCTGCCAAAGAATTTAAGGAAGTTATGCTCTTTTGTTTTGTTTTGGTTTTGATTTTTTCTGTCTTAACAGCCCAGGCTGGCCTGGAACTCGGTCCGTAGAGTAGGCAGGCCTGAACTCACAGAGATCTGCCTCCCGAGTACTGGGATTAAAAGTGTGTGCCTCTACTGCCCGGCAGCCTCGTTTATGCTCTTGATGAATAAGAATTCATCCCTTGGAAATAAGATTTTTTTTTAAAAAAGTAACTAATTGCATTTGGTGCTGTAGATTTTGAACTTTCAAGTAGTAAGCAGAAAAGTTCATCCTTTACATAAAAATGACTATTATATGGTAGAGTGGTATGATTGATAATTTTAATATGATAATAAAGGCAACAAAGCCTTAAATCCATTTGTACTCACTTGAAAAAATTATTAGAATAATTTTAAGAGAGCAAGGCATAAATCAATATTAGTCATAAACTTCGGAATACATATCCAACGTTAGCAAATTTTAGGGATAGATGATTTTGTGTCATTTTATCATCTTTTATATGCTTTTATTTTCTAAACTTATTTTTTATTTTTTTTTTAAAAGATTTTTATTTTATGTGTATGGGTGCTTTGCTTGCATGTGTGTCAAGAAGGCGTTGAAGCCCCTGGGACTGGTGTTACGGATGGTTATGAGCTGTCCTATCGCTGACAGGAAAGAAAGCCAGGTGCTCTAGAAAAACAATCTGAGCCGTCTCTCCAGTCACACACACACACACACACACACACACACACACACACACACACACACTGTAAGCCTTTATAATCAGAAATTTAAAAAAGAACCAATAAAACCTACAAATTTTGTAGGACGAACATGTGATCTGTGCTTGGGACTAGGGAAAGTCTTGAATGAGGTAGAGAACGATGTGTTTGGAGGGCAGGAAGGAAGCACAGCAGTGGGATCAATTGTGGTGGTATTGTGTTCCCCAAAATATTGTGCACCCTAATAAACTTATCTGGAGTCAAAGACAGAACAGCCACAAAATTAAACATAGAGGTTAGGCAGTGGTAACACACGCCTTTAATCCTAGCATTCCAGAGGTAGAAATCCCTCTGGATCTGTGTGTGTTCGAGGCCACATTGGAAACAGCTAGGCATGGTGACTCATGCCTTTAATCCCAGGGAGTGATGGCAGAAAGATATATAAGGCGTGAAGACCAGAAACTAGAAGCATTTGGCTGGTTAAGCTTTTAGGCTTTGAGCAGCACAACTCACCTGAGATCCATTTGGATGAGGACTCAGAAGCTTCCAGTCTGAGGAAATAGGATCAGCTGAGGAACTGGTGAGGTGAGGTGGCTGTGGCCTGTTCTGCTTCTCTGATCTTCCAGCACACCCCAATAACTGGCATCAGGTTTGATTTTATTAACAAGACTCTTTAAGATTCATGCAACAATCAATGTTTTAGGACATGACAAGTTCATGAAAAGCCATGTATACTCCCAGAAAGTGACCATCTTGAAACAGTTGGAACTCACTATGTAGGTCAAGATGGCCTCGGACTCAAGAGATTTGCCTGCCTCTGCCTCCCAGGTGCTTGAATTAAAGGTGTACATTGCCACACCCACCTTTTTAATGTGTTTGCCCTGTGTGTGAAAGTGTCTATGGAGGCCAGAAGAGGGCAGCAGAGTCTCCACAACAGGAGTTAACAGGTGTTGGTGAGCTCCCCAGTGTGGATGCTAGAAGCTGACTGGTGCCCACATGGTTGTTCACAACTGTCTATAACTCCAGTCCTAGGAGATTCAATGGCCTCTTCTGACCTCCGTGAGCACTGCAGACATGGGGTGCACACAATAAACATGTAGGCAAACACATAAAATTAAAACAACTCTTAACCAGTCTGAGATCCACCTGGGCCCTACCATTCCAGGACAGCTGGAATACACTGAGATCCCCATCTCAGAACAACAGCAGCACAAACAAATAGCAACAACAATAATGAGACTGTGTGGAGTGTAAGATAAGTATGTAGACCACAAAAAGACAAAAGTAGTATGTAAGTGATCATCATAGTTAAGATACTTTACCTCACCCATGATGAATTAAAACTACATTAGTAAACCATTTTCACCAATTACCAAGGATAAAAATATTTCATTAACATTGTGTGGGTAGTCAGTGTGAGGCACCAGGCACTAGATACTCACTCACATATATTGTCTATAGGGTTATAAATTGATTCAGTGTCTGTGAGTGGCAATTGCAAACTTGTAAATGTGCACACATTTGGACTTTTTCTTTGGTATTTCACCTAAAGGAACATATAGAAAATTATCTATTCAATTCAATTCCATGGTTTGGTATTAGAAAAAAGAAAAAAACCTAAATGCTCATTAATAAGGAACTGCTTGAATAAATTATAATATTGCCAATGCAATGGATCACTGTCCACTTCTTAATTAAGCAAAAAGAACCTCTTTATAAAATATTATGAAGTGGTTTCCGAGAAAAACTGGTAGATTTTTTTTTAAAGCAAGCTGCGAGAATGCATGCATGTTATGTCAAACGACAGGAATTGATACATTAAAGTCATTGCATATGTATAAAAGGTTTCTGGAAGCTTGCAAACAAATCTAGTGACGCTGGCTGCCCTGCCCACAAGGAGAGAAACTGGATGGTGACAGTAGACTTGGAGAGATAGCCTGTAGTGGACTTTAGGATTAAAAAGGGAAACTAAGTAATTTAAGACCCACAAATTGCAACAAACAAACAAACAAACTCAAAATGATATCTAGGCTGCTTCCATTCCCTGGCTATCCTGAGTAGTTCAGTTATAAATGTGGATGTGAAAGTATTCTGTGCACTGACTAAAGAGTCCTTTGGGTATATACCGAGGAGCGGTGTGGCTGGGTCTAATGCTGGTTCTGTTTCCCTTTTTTGAGGAAGCTGCACACTGATCTCCACAGCTGCTGCACAAGTTTCCCTGAAAGCTGAGGTTGTGGAATACTTTTTCAAGCTTTATTGGCCATTTGTATTTTTGTGACTATCCCCCACCCCATGTATCTATTTTGTGTATTTGTGGGCACACATATGGAGATCCGAGGGTAACTTACGGGAGCTGATTCTCTCCGCCATGTGAGTCCTGGGGGAAAGCAAGTTTAGTGGGAAGTACCCTTACCCATTGCTCTGTTTTGTTTTTGTTCTTTTCTGTTCATTACCTTGTTTGTGATTGAATGATTTGAGGAGAGGGGTGATTAATTTGTGTTGTTCTTTATATATCTTGGAAATATATTAATTATATTTACATATTTAATTAATTAATCCCTTGTCTATACATACATTTTCTTTTTTTTGTAAAATCCTTCTTTCCATTCTGTAGCTGTCTCTTCACACTAGTGTTTATTTCCTTTGTTGTCAGACACTCTTAATTTCTCACAACCCCATTTGTCAGTAGCATGTAAGGCTGTTTTTTTCATTGTGGTCCCCCCCCCCCCCATCCCCCTTTTGGTTTTTCAAGACAGGATTTCTTTCTGTAGCCTTGGTTGTCCTGGAACTCACTCTGTAGCCCAGGCTGGTTTTGAACTCACAGAGATCTGCCTGCCTCCCGAGTGCTGGGATTAAAGGTGTGTGCCACCACCACCTGGATTACACTGTTCTCTTAAAGGCAGGTTAATCTTTGTTCTTTCTTATGTCTTACTGTACTAAGATCTTAAACACTCCAGTCAATAAGAGTATAAAGAATGGACAATCTGGCCTCATTCCAGATTTTAGGGGCAATTTGTTTTTCCGGATTTATAATGTTGTTATAGGTTTGTTGTATACAGCCTTTGTTCTGTTAAAAGTTTGGTACTGAGTTCAACTTCCAGTAACCACATGGTGTCTTCTTGATGAATAGGTTCTACCTCCTGAATTATGGGAATGCTCCCTAAACAGCTGGTGGGCTAAAAGATGTTTACCAGTCCCTGAAAGTAGAATGTATGGGTCAGTGTCTTAAGCAGGCTGTGGCTTCAGTGGTATAGGCTTTGTTTGGGGTAATATGATATACATATGAGGCTCAGTTGTGTTCCAGAAAGAGCTTGTGGGAGTAAGGGAGGAATTATATTTATTTATTTTAAAAGCAAGCAAACAAACCCCTAAACATGCTGTTTCTAGCCTCTGTATAAGTCACTGATCTGGAAAAAGAAAAAAGTGAAAAAAAAAATGGAGGTGTGTTGTTTCTCACCGTTGGTAAGATTCAAGTGAAAGAGAGTGCAGGTTGGATGTGTGCTAAGAAGCCCTTCCTAGGATTCAAAAAGTTGGAACCCCTGGGAAGAGCCCCATAGTAAGAGAGATCAAGGTAAAGGTGATAGACAATAGCCCTCTGTCCAGTCTTTAATAAGAGAAGGAGAAAATCCATGACTGATCATGTAGATAGGGACCTTAGGAATGGCTCAATACAGGAGACGATGCAAAGGAGTATTCTGTCTCTCAGCTGTGCGGCTTGGAAAAGACTTTGTTTTCAAGGGTCTCACTATGTAGCTTTGGATATCCTGGAACTCACTATGTAGATTAGGCTGGGCTTGAACTCACAGAGACCTGTAGGTGGAGTTTTTTTGTCCTGGGAGCTGCTTCCAGATTACCACACAGAGACTTATATTAATTTGAAATGCTCAGGCCAGTAGCTCAGGCTTACTACTAACTAGCTCTAACATTTTAAATTAACCCATATTCCTTATTTACACTCTGCTACATGGTGGTACCTATATTAGCACAGCACATTCATCTCCTGCTCCCTCTGCATCTGGCTGGTGACTCCTGACTCTGCCCTTCCTCATCCCATCATTCTCAGTTTGGCTTTCCTGCCTAACTATCCTGTTCAGCTATTGGCCAATCAGCTTCTTTATTAAAGCAACCATACCGACATATATTCACACAGTGTACAGGATTATTCCACAGCAGAGATCCACCTGCCTCTGCCTCCCAAATACTGGGATTAAAGGCGTGTGTCAACACACCCACCTCTGGAAAAGACTTTTGAACAAGCAATGACAGCCTGTCACAGTCTTTGTCTTACAGCTTCATGAGCATGAATGGGATTATTCTGAGTGCTGTGGTTGATATATTGTGCACCTCAATAAACTTATCTGGGGTCAGAGAACAGAACAGCCACTAGATAGACATAAAGGCCAGAAAATGGTGGCACATACGCTTTTAATCCTAGCATTCCAGAGGCAGAGATGTCTGGATCTCTGTGAGTTCAAGGCCACACTGGAAACAGCCAGGCATGGTAACAAGAGCCTTTAATCCCAGGAAGTGATGGCAGGAAGCAGAAAGGTATATACGGCACAAGGACCAGAAACTAGAAACTTTTGGCTGGTTAAGCTTTTAGGCTTTTGAGCAGCAGTTTGGATGAGGACTCAGAGGCTTCCAGTCTGAGGAAACAGGATCAGCTGAGGAACTGGTGAGGTGAGGAAGCTGTGGCTTGTTCTGTCTCTCTGATCTTCCATCATTTCACCCCAATAACTGGCTCCAGGTTTGTTTTTATTAATAAGACCATTTAAGATTCATGCTACAGAGTGCTGTAGAGGCAGAGAAACTAAATAATAGAACCATCTATCCTTTTATTAGACAAAGGCTGAATAACCTGAGGCAATACAAGAAGAGCCAGTTCCTGGTGGACAGGTTTATTACAAGCCATTAGGAACACTTGGTTATTCCGCTATGATCCGCAGGAAGATCAGGAAATAGAATACAGTATGGGAAGGACATGCATTACTGGGGAAGTGAGAACAAGAGAAGTGGGATTGATGTCCAGTTCTTCAGGCCAGACAGAACTATGTCCACAGGAAAGTTAAGGAAGTTGATTCAGTAGGGGCTTTAGTGGCTTTGCTGAATCCTATGGTAGGCTCGGCTCTGGCAGCCCTGAGTGGTCTAGCCTGGCGTCTTGCTAAAGCACTGAGGAGATAAAAGAACAAGAAAGCAAACAATGGGGCTGGTCCCATTAGCTGAAACTGCGTACTGCAGCCCTGTGCCAGCTGGAGTTCCTCGGGGGGGGGGGGGGGGGGGGGGGGAGGGGAATGATGAAAAGCCGAACGCTGTGCTGGTGAGTGTTTGGAAAGCTTTAAAGCTTGACTGGCAGTTCACTAAAGGCTTGCAATAGCAGATGGAAGACAGGCATGTCCCCACTGTACCCCTTGCTAAGGAGGAAGGCAATGTCCTAGAGTTGTCTGAATTAGGGTCATATTTAGGGAGCAGGGGCGTTCTGTGGCATTACAGCTTTATTGGTCTGTTATTCATGTAGAAAAAAAATGGACTTTGGTGGAATGCCTCTCATTCCCTTTCTGGGCTGAGTAGACATTTGTTTGTGTCTCCACAAGAAAACTCTCACATATCAAAAGGTAAAGTCAAAATACTACCAAGTATAGAGGGGGGGGGGACAAAGGATAAGAAAAATGACTGCCCCTAATTGGAGGGGGGAAAAGCATAAATAAAATTAGATGAAGTGAAGAGAAATGACAGATACACACAGAGAATTAAAAAAAAAAAAAACAACAAGATGGCTGAAGAGATGACTCAGTGACTAAGAGCACTTATTCTTTCAGAGGATCTGGGTTTGTGTCCCACCACCTACTTGGTGTCTTACAACCATATGTAACTCCAGTTCCAGGGGGACAGATGCCCTCTTCTGACCTCTGTGGGCACCAGACAAATGTGCACAAAAACACAAATAGGCAAAACACTCATACATGTAAAATAAATAAATAGGTAGGTAGATAGATTGTAGTTGGAATTTTCTTTGGGCTGCCAACTAGCTCCCAAATAAAGACACGGAAACTTATTATAGTTACAAATGCCTGGCCTTAGCTTAGGCCTGTCCCACTGACTTTTTAAACTTAATTTGCCTCAAGGCTTTTTACCTTTTTTTCATTCTGTATATCCTACTTTGCTGCTTCCTCCATGGCTCCCGAATGCTAGGATTAAAGGTGTGTGCTACCACTGCCTGACCTCTATGTTTAATAAAGTGGCTGCCTTTTTCCTCTATCTTTGTGAGTTTGAGGCCAGCCTGTTGCACATAGTAAGTTGCAGGCCAGCCAGGGCACATAGTGAGACCTTGTCTCAAAACAAAAACAAAAACCCGAACAAACAGAATTTTAAATATTACATAAGTGGAATTATATACTATGTTTCTTTTGATATTGAGGATTTTTCTCACTTAGCTGAATACTCTTAAATTCATCTAAGTCTTCATGTATCAATATATGCCTTTTATTTCTGGATATAGTTTATAGTTATAATTTCTGAGTATAGTTTATCATTACATTTTTGAGTATAGTTATTCCACAGTTTCTAGCTGCCTATTGTAGTTCATTTTTGTTGTTTTCAGTTTGAAGCTGTTATAAATAAAGTTATTAAAATATTCATATATAAAGTGGGCCATGGTGTTCGCCTTTTAATCCAGCACCCAGGAGGCAGAGGCAGAGGCAGGCAGATCTCTGAGTTCCAGGCCATCCTAGTCTACAGAGCAAGTTTCAAGATGGTCAGGGCCACACAGAGAAACTCTGTCTTGAAAACACACACACACACACACACACACACACACACACACACACACACACACAAATATATGTATATACATATATAATTCATATATGGGTTTGTGTGAATATACATTTCACTTCTCTGAGATTAGTGCTCACATAGTAAGTTGCTGAATTGCACATTAAGCACATGTTTTACTTCATCAGGAGCTGCTAAATTGCTTTCCAGAGTGGCTGTACTATTTCCATGCCTACTCTTAACATATAAAAGATAAAGTTGCTTCATTCCTGCTCTTCATTTGATGATATCAGTATTTTCAAATTTTACACAGTTTGCTAGGTGTGTGATTCTCACAGTGGCTTTCATTTGTTTTATTCTTAGTCTTCATTAATATTGAACAGTTGTTGTTTCCTTTTACAATTTTACACACACACACACACACACACACACACACACACACACACACCCCGATCATAGTCATTGCCCATTGTTCTCTCTCCGCTCCCTTCCATTCCTGAAGAATCCTTTCTTCCTCACAAGTCTCCCCATCTACTGTTATGTCTTTCTCTGTGTGAGGCTCACTGAGTTCAATAAGGGTTGCTTGTATGAACATCAGTGAGTTTATTTTTTATTTTTCACATTTTATTTTGTGTGTGGGAAGGGGTGTGGGTGCATACCATGGCACACCTGTCCAGGTCAGAGGACAGCTTGTGGGAATCCATTCTCTTCTTCCACTATGTAGGTCCTGAGGATTGAATTCAGGTCATCAGGGTTGATGGCACACATGTTTACCTGCTGAGCCATCTTGCTTGGTTGACGTTACATTTTTCATTTTTTTTTCCTACTGCTTGTTTCAGTTTGTCGACCTCAAATCTTTAATTCAAGGGGCTTCCATTTAAATGTAGGATAAGAGCATGGTTGATCTTGCGGAGGACCTGGGTTCGTTTCCCAACACCTTAGTGGTGGCTCATCCTTGGACTCCAGTTCCAGGGTATCTGATACCCTCTTCTGGCCTCTGTATACACCACACACACAAAGTCCACTTACATGCAGGCAAAACACTCATACACACAAGGTAAACATAAATAAATACTTAAAAAAATAAAGTAAATTGAAGACTCCTGTGATTTTCTACATAGACAGTAGGAGCCATTACGTTTCTTTCTTTCTATCCTGTGTGGTTTGCTTCCTCTTCTTGCTTTATTGCCACAGCTAAGATCTTGTTCCTGGTGTGGGTAGCATCTCACACTTTCATCGTTTAAGTTATAAGTGAACTATAGGATTTTTATAGGTGCTTTGGAAACTAAGTTACCTTCTGTTCTTATTTGTTGAGTTTTCATCTTGGATGGGTGTGGGTTTTATAAACTACTTCATTGGCCTCAGCCAGTGTGGCCATGCTTTATTATTTTTCTATATATTGCTAGATCTTATTTGCAAGAATTTGTTGATATTTTTATATCTGCTCTTTAAGCAAATTAATCTGTAATCTTTGGTTTTTAGAGTAATTCTAGCTTTCTAAAACAAGTTGGGAAGTATACTGCATTGTTAGAGGTTTTGTCTTGTTTTATTGTTTTCAGTTTTTTTTAGGGGGGCATTCAAGACAGAGTTTCTCTGTGTAGCCCTGGCTGTCCTAGAACTCACTCTGTAGACCAAGCTGGCCTATAACTCAGAAATTCAACTGTCTCTGCCTCTTGAGTGGTTTTCAAATTTTTTTATTTAAATGTTTTTCATAAAATATATTTTGACCATACTCTTTCCCCCCAACTACTCCTAGATCTTACCCACCTTCCAACTTCATATTCTTTCCCTCTCTCAGATAGATAAATAAATAATCAAAACAAACATAAGCCTCAATAAGAAAAGAAAAAAATAACAAAACAAAACAAGAAAGGGCCACCATGTCGCACAGGCTGACCTCCATGTTGCAGTCTTCCTCCCTCGGCTTCCCAATTGCTGGGATTGCAGTGTGTGCTGTCGACACCCACTGCCCACCGCTGCTGTGCTTTTTGGAAGTTACTGGACAGCATTGTTTGTGACTTCTTCTTCCAGGGGCTTTGCTTAAATGTGAGATTCCTTTGGGAGTTGAAGGGATGGCTCAGTGGTTAAGAACACTTGCTGTCCTTGCAGAGGAGAGTCTCTTGTGGAACTGTCTGAGCCTGGGCATTTTTTAGAAGGCTTTTAACTATGAATCTGGTTAGATTCTTTATTTTACTAAATAAAAAATTTATTTATTAACCTTCTTTAGAGGTTAAATAATGACAATTTGGTCTTATCTTTTTAAGTGGTCTATGAATGATTGAGAGAATGTAGATTCTGTTGCAGTTCGCGTGGGTGTTTCACAATTGCAGTTATGTGTATTGCTCAGCAATGTTCAGTTTTGTGTCCTTGCTGACTTTTTTCTGTGGGTTGTTCCACTTCCTGAGGAGGGCTGGCCCTCACTATAGCTGTGGGTTTGGTTTTTCTTGTTTCAGTTCTGTTAATTTTGCTTTGTTTGTTTTGAAATGCCACTGTTTGGTACATACACATTTAGAACTGCTCTATCATCTTGGTGGACTGTCTTTTGTCATGACTAATGTCATCTTTGTCTCTACGATAATTTGTCTAAATATTAATTGGACAACAGGATAATCCATTAAGCATGTCTCGATGTAAGTTTGAACATACAGTCTATGAGTTTTTATTTTAGGACACACACACACACACACACACACACACACACACACACACCAACTTTTGTTGCTCTCTAAAAAGCATATCTAAAAAAACATTTCAGGTAGCATGGAACTGGTAGAATTTGAACTAGTTTTGACAGTCTAGAAATTAATATTTTAGTGTAAAAGATGAAATAGTTTATATTTGAATATATTTTGTGATTTTTTTTTTTAATGTAACCGTGTAGATGTAAAAATTAATGGCAGGGACTGGAGAGGTGGCTCATTGGTTAAGAACATTTGCTGGTCTTGGAGAGGACTGGAATTTGGTTCCCAGCACCCATGTCAGATGACCCACAACTGCCTGTAACTCCAGCTCCAGGGGGTCCAACATCCTTTTCTAGCCTCCACAGGCAGGTGCATACGTGTACACACACACACACACACACACACACACACACACACACACACACACACACAAATGTTAAAAAACAGTGACAGATTTTACATACTCACTACTTAATTTTAATTTTGATAATTTTAATTTTTAGATGGAAGAAAGACACTTTATTTTATTCTTTTAACTGAACCCCAAATTAAGAAACTCATTTGTTTATCAGTTGCAGTATGCTGTGAGAATGCCATATAAAAATTCTTCAATTATGTTCATAGCAGGAATTACATGCTTTTTCTCTGGATACTTAATCTTTGCTTTCAGTTAACTCAGGGAATCAGCTCACTAGGAATCTACAGATTAAGCCATGGGAATTCAGTGAACACAGGACCATGTGGTTTAGATCCTACAGCAGGACTTTTTCCTGTTTGATCAGAATAAAAACTGACAGGTGAGTTTATTATTATTCTGGTAGAGATTTATATAAGTATGTGTAATGGTAGTTTAGTTTTGACTATGTTTAATAAACTTGGCTAGAATGTAAAAGCTCATGTGGTTTAATTAAAGTAGCCTTTATTCATTTAAATGTTCTTAAATAATTATGTTGTAATAATTTTTAGGTTTAGAAAACTTCACGTTTATTGAAAAGTTATAAGGAAAATACAGTATATAGCCATGTATGCCATTTATTCAAATTCAGAGACAAATTTTATTTATTTATTTATTTATTTATTTATTTATTTTTTTTGGTTTTTCAAGACAGGGTTTCTCTGTGTAGCTTTGCGCCTTTCCTAGAGCTCACTTGGTAGCCCAGGCTGGCCTCGAACTCACAGAGATCCGCCTGCCTCTGCCTCCCGAGTGCTGGGATTAAAGGCGTGCGCCACCAACGCCCGGCACAAATTTTATTTTTAATAGATGATTAGACACATCTCTTTCCAGTTCACCAGCCCACTTCCACCCTGGAGAGTGTCTTTTTCTTTCTTATTAAGCCCCATTTCTATCACTAAAGAAAGAAGAAAGGGAAAGAGAAAAGGCTGTATTAAGGACATGGAGACATTTTACTTCTCTGTAATCCCTTGTGACAGAACAAACCGTGAACACACTAAGGTAGAGAAGTTGATAATGCTAGGTGGTAAGATTAAGTAGCAAATTGTGTGTTTAGATTTTACAAATTAGTGTCTAATCTTATAAAAAATACTTCCCAGTACTAGTTAAAACTGAGTTGACTTCTTAAGTGCACGCCCTTGCATCTTGTGAGTGAGCATTTTTGAGACTGGGTGTAGGTGAAACATCAGACTAATTATCTTTGGCCAAGCAGAGCTTTGGGGTATTTTTCTTCACTGTACTGACATGTACCTCAGTGTTGTGTAATTTTTGTTTTGCTTCCCTTTCTCTTGTGATTAAAAGAATGAGTACAAATTATATACTTTTTCTGATCTCTTTCCTTCAAATTATCTATTTGACAATTATCTCCTGAGAAACTGTTGCTCTAGGAACTGTACTAGTCCCTAGGAATAAAATGATATGCTACCGTCCATGCCTTCCCTTCACAGCAGGTAGTCTGATGAATAACAGACATGACCAGATGATTATATAACCCCATGAAATACAAAGGGACATAGGAGTTAAAATGGGGGAATGTGACCCACGGTTGAGCGTCAAGGAAGATTTTGTAGATAACATTCTATTTAAATTCAGATTTGAGGAATGAGAGACTTAAGTGCTTAGTAGAGGAAAGGAAGGGATGTAGGGAAAATGATCCAGACAGAAGAAACTGTCTGTATACACAAGGCGTGTGAGGGAATAGCAAGCATGGCCAGTTCAAAGGCTGCATGGTTAGTGGGAGATGAGGAGAAAAGGAGTTTTGAGAGGAAGGAAGCTGGGGGCTCCATAATTCTGAGCTGCCTTTCCTGCCAAGGGTTTTAGTGTTTCCTCTAATGGCACTGGAAGCCTTGAAAGCATTTTTATATGACAAAAAATTAACTAGATTTTATTTCAGAACAATCTCTCTGTAGTTCATCATGGAAACAGATAATGTATGGAGCCACTGGACTATAGAAGAGTGGGACCGTGGTGGGGAGGAGACGGTGGAGTTTAGGCTTCCGTGACAGCTGTGGAGGTGGAGAGAAGGAAGTGGATGGTGGAATCACCTGTGTTCAAGTCGGGGCCCAACCACTTCCTTGACTTCTCCAGACTTTTCTTTTCTCGGCCATAAAATAAGGATAATAGTACAGTTGTTCAAAAATAACATGTATCTTAGAAAGTACGTGGCCTTTAGTAAGTGCTCAATAAGTGATAGCTATTATTGTTGTTGTTATTAGTATTGTATTAGATGTGACGTAGAAGGGCAGGCTTTGTCCTCAAACGCTTGTGAATTTATATGTGCATGTGATTGTGATCTTAAAGTATCAAAATTGAACTATCTATATGTATTTAGACTCTAATAAACTAGAATATCTTTCTATACAGTATGTTCTGTTTAACATATTGTTTTAGAACAGCAATATTGCCTGGCTCTTTGTTTTCTCCCGTAGGTTCCCTTGGAAAAGCTTATACAGCACTTCACAAACAACAGTTGACAGCAAGGAGGTAAAAACCTTCCTGGCCCTGGCTCACAAGTGGTGGGATGAGCAAGGAATATTTGCACCTCTTCACTCTATGAATGACCTGAGGGTGCCCTTCATTAGGTAACATTCCAGAAACTCCTTTTAAATCTTTAAAAGTGCATAATTCACTGTTTTGTGTTCATTTCTCTTTTGCTTTACTTACATTCAAATTCCACATCTTAGGTTTGCTTTGGAAATTAGGGATATTCCTCACCAGGATCCACCATTTAAAAGCATTAACTTTGGGGGTGGAGAGTTGGCTCAGCAGTTAAGAACTCATACTGCTCACAGAAGACCAGGGTTTGGTTCCTGTCACCGACATCAGGCAGCTTACAACCACTCCAGTTCCAGGGGATCTATCTGACAACCTCACTGGTTTCTGAGGATACACTGGGCTCATGCACATACCCAGACACATTCACATAATTTAAAAAAATATCTTTTAAATCATTAACTTGTAGAAACAATCCTAAAACCCAGGTTGTTTTCACAACTAAATTATAAACATTTTTGACCCTACTAGGTTAGTTAGACTTCAGTTCTTATGAAAGGGAACTATAGTGCTATGTCATCAGGTCATTTTATAGCTACCGATCTGCAGCAGCCTTGGTGACCTTTAGGCAGTTCTGATGAAGGAAACTTGCAGAGACACCTTGGCTCAACAAGTGTGTTTGAGGGCTTACATTGATGGGGCTCTAGTACCAGACTTCCAGAGCTACTTGGATGAACAAACCATGGACCCGTGTGTGTCAGTGGGAGATGAAGAAAGGCAAGAGTTCAGAGGGCTTGTCGTTGATGCAGTTTGTGTCTCAGCAAGTCTTCTAGGTGATTCCAGGGTTCCCAAGTTGAGAACTACAGTCAAATTACTGTGGCATCTTTATTTATATATCACATAAAACAGGCCACCCAGTGTGATGCAAGCTGTGGTTGCATGTTTGGATTTTGTTTTCATCATGACTAGAAACCATCAGAAGGAAACTGCATGGTCAGAAAATGGCAGCAGAGTCATTCTGTGGTTGTTGGAAGAATGGATTGGACTTCCTTTGAAACGATCATTCTGTATAATGTCCTGAAGTGATCTACTTTGCTATTGTCTGGATTATTTTAAGAGTTTAGTTACTTTTACTAGCAATACTAGATACCCTAAGATGTTCATTTTACATATATATGTTGCTTTTAGTTTAAGTATAATTAAATTATACATCCAATTTTAAGCTTCATTTGTAATATTATACTATAGTGTATATCAGATTATGTAGGTGCATGTGCACATATGTTGTGTGTATGGTAAAGTATTATATTTATATGATGATTTTTATATACAGTGATTATACTAGAGTAAGGTCACTTAATTTTGGTGTCTGTGTATATAGTCATATGTGAAAAAGCCCCATTAATTCAGGAGACGAAAAGAGATGTAATAAAGATGGGAAGATAGACAACTTAGATAAACGTGGGACTCCATCTGCTTGTTTACTCTGTCAAATAACTCATGAAGTTGGCCTAGGAACCTCTGACACAGCCAACATAGCCAGCAGAGGGTGTAGATTTTCATTCATAGTCTTGAGACATTTTATTGAAAACGTATTTGAATAAAGTTAAGTTCATTTGTACTAGATTAGTTTGAGATTTTTCTCTAGAGTATTACTAAAGCAATAATAGATTAATGCTGGGTTATTTCAGAACTTTTCTTATTGAAAATCTCCAAATTAAGTCATTTAATTCTGAAAACAAAAGATGTATATGGGCTGGAGAGATGGCTCAGAGGTTAAGGGCACTTGCTGCTCCTCCAGAGGTCCTGAGTTCAATTCCCAGAAACCACATGGTGGCTCACAACCATCTGTAATGAGATCTGGTGCCCTCTTCTGGCCTGCAGTCATACATGCTGTATACATAATAAATAAATCTTTTAAAAAAAAAGATGTTTATAAAAACTTCAATGATTCATTTCAAATTAGGATTCCAGACTAGGTATGGTGGCAACAGGCCTGTGATCCCAGAACTCAGGAAGCTGAGGAAGGAAGACTAGGGACTCAGGGCATGTCTGAGCCTTATAGGGAGTCCCTATCTCCAAGTAAGACAGCTGAATAAGCAAACTAAATTAAATGAAGGTTAATATTTCCTTGAAGAGTGTATATTTGAAAAACTTTTGCTGATAAAAGTAGCCATCTCCTTTTATATATTTAAATTTTTTTTAAAGAGATAATCTTTTGAAAAAAAGTGCTAATCACCATCCAGGAAAGCCTTTGTCTGGGATGAAGATTCTTGACGTTGGCTGTGGCGGTGGCTTACTAACGGAAGTAAGTGCCTTCCAGTGTTTTTCCATTCTTCATGGACAGGAGCGTTGCTTCGTGTGCCTAATAGTGCTAGGAAAAGTAACTAAATTCTTCAAATCATTCCAATAGTAACTAAGTAGATCATGTCAGTATGTTTACAGAAACGATCCATTTCAAACCATGTCCAGTTCATCAAACAGCTTGGGAATTTCATACATGCATTTCATGTGTTTTGATCAAAATTTTATTTTTAACTCAGCAAAAAATTGAGAAGTGACCTTCTGCTTCATTTATCCTTTTAACAAATATATTCTTTATTTTCAAGTGAATAGTACTGATTTTAATATTATTATAAAAGTTCTATTTTCAAAATTGAAAAAACTAATTTTTGGACAACTACTGAAGTATTTTGGGTTTTGTTTTTAATAAATGGGCATGGGCCAATAAATAGCTTTGTTTGATCTCTTCTGTCCCAAGAAATTAGGCAGTTTCTATGAGATTAAGTACAGGTTTAGTTTCTCCTTTTACATATCTCAAATAAAACTGGCAAGAATTTTGCTACTTGTGGGGATCACCTTTTAGGTGCTCTAGGGTACTTAGATGTGTGGTCATTGTCCTTGGGAGGAATATATATGTCTTACAGCTATGTCTTATAGTCCTCATCAGTGCAGGGGACCTTTGGCATCACAATTTAATCTTTGATGAATATTTTCTGTGATAGTTTTAGTATTTTATATGCTGCCTTTTGAAACATGAAATAGCAGTTTTGAATTACTAAAGAATTAAATTAATTTTAAAAAAATTTTATCTATGTATACTGTATTGACATCATTTTCTCCCCTCCTCCTTCCACCCCACACTCATATCTCCCATGTCAAATCTATGGCCTCTTTAAAAAAAAGTTATTATTGTTACATATAGGCATTAGAATAAATATATGAATACAACCTCCTGATCCTGCTGATTCTATTTAGTGTTGTTAGCATATGTATGATTTTAGGGCTGACCATTTGGTATTGGATAACCATTTTAGAAAAACTTTTTATTGCTATCATGTATTCTGTTTTCTTCTTGAGCATAACAGTTTTTCTGCCATTAGCCTCTAGGGCGACTGGGGGCTTCAGTTACCGGAATCGATCCCGTGGCTGAAAACATTAAGATAGCACAGCACCATAAGTCATTTGATCCGGTCCTGGATAAGAGGATACAGTACAAAGTGTGTTCCCTGGAGGAGATTACGAATGAGGCTGCAGAAGTTTTTGATGCTGTTGTGGCTTCTGAAGTTGTGGAACATGTGATTGACCTTGAATTGTTCGTACAGTGCTGCTATCAAGTATTAAAAGTAAGACAGAGTTGGCTTTTTTTTTTTTTTCCTGAGATAGCATTTCCCTGTCTAGTTGTCCTGGAACTTACTCAGTAGACCAGGCTGTCCTCAAATTCAGAGGTCTGCCTGCCTCTGCCTCCTGGGTGATGGGATTAAAGGTGTGCACCACCACTGCCTGACTCAATTTTCTTGTTTATGTTGAGACATGCTTTGTGTATCCCTCTGTGTGGTCAGTTTAGAAGACAGTCCCATGAGGTACTGAGGAGAGGGTATATTCTTTTGTGTTTGGGTGAAGTGTTCTTTAGCTATCTGCTAGGTCCATTTGGTTTATAATGTCAGTTAACTCCAGCATTCCTCTTTTGTCTGGATGACCTGTCTGTTGGTGAGAGTGTGGTACCGAAGTCTTCCACTATCAGTGTGTGAGGGTCAATATGTGGTTTAAGCTGCAGTAGTGTTTCTTTTATGAATTTGGGTGCCCATGTGTTTGGTGCATAGATGTTTAGAATTGCCAAGACCTTTTGGTAGATTTTCCCTTTGATTATTATGTAGTATACTTCCTTATCTCTTCTGGTTAGTTTTGGTTCAAAGTTTATTTTGTCACATATCAAAATAGCAATAATAGTTTGCTTTTAGGTCCATTTGCTTGAAATATCTTTTTCCATCTTTTTACGCTGAGGTGATATCTAACCCTGATGTTAAGGTGTGTTTCTTAGATGTAGCCAAAAGATGGATCCTGTTTTCACATCCATTCTGTTAATCTGTGTGTTTATTGGGGAATTGAGATTATTTATGTTGAGGGATATCAATGATCAGTCTTGGTTGATTCTTGTTATTATTGTGGTGGTGGTGGTGTGTGTGTTTTCCTTTTTTTGATCTGAGGTTTTTTTTTTTTATTCCTTATGTTTTCTTGGCTAGCCTCTTTAAGTTGGAGTTTTCCTTCTAGCACCTTCTGTAGGGGCTGGATTTGCATATAGAAATTGCTAAATTTGATTTTATCATGGACTGTCTTATTTTCTCCATATATGATTGAAAGTTTTACTCGGCATAATAGTCTAGGCTAACATCTGTGTCTCTTACAGTCTACAGCACATCTATCCAGGTCTCTATGGCTTTTAGAGTTTTTGTTGAGAAAGCAGGTGTTATTCTAATAAGTCGGCCTTGATATGTTACTTGGTCTTTTTCCCTGGTAGCATTTAATATTCTTTCCTTGTTTGTTCATTTAATGTTTTGAATATTATGTACTGGGGAACTTTCTTTTCTGGTTGAGTCTACTCGGTGTTCTATATGCTTGTTGTACTTTGATAGGCATCTCCGTCTATGATTTTGTTGAAAATATTTTTTGTGCCTTTGACCTGCTTTTCTTCTCCTTCCTCTATTTGTATTATTCTTGGATTTGGTCTTTTCATAGTGTCCCAAATTTCCTGGATGTTTTTTGTGCCAGGAGACTTTTATGTTTAATATTGTCTTTGGTTGTGGTATCCATTTCTTCTATTTTGTCTTTAATGTGTGAGATTCTCTCTTCCATCTCTTGTATTTTGTTGGTGAGGCTTGCCTCTGAGGTTCCTGTTTGAGTTCCTAAATTTTTCATTTCCAGATTTCCTTCAGTTTTCATTTTCTTTATTGATTCTCTTTCTACTTTCACATTTTGGACTGTTTTATTCATTTCTTTCCACTGTTTATGTTTTCATAGATTTCATTAATGAATTCATTCACTTCCTCTTTATGGGCCTCTGTCATATTTATACAGGCTGTTTTAAGGTCTTTTTCTTCTTCTTCAGTTGTGTGACAATGCTCATTGCCTTCTATCTTAGGCTTGCTGGCTCTAGTAGAGACATACTGTCCTGGATGTTATTGATTGTGTTTTTACATTGGCATCTAGACATGTGGGATTGGGAAGATTATAATTCTAGGTACTGATACATGTTCTTGTCTTTGTTGGGTGGTTTCTTTTTTTGTTCGTTGGTTTCTGTTTCCTCTCTAGTTCTTAGGCAAGTGTGGTGACTGTGTGTTGCCTGGCAGGAAATTCTTCTGGGATCCTGATAGGTGTGGCCACTGAGGATTCCAGGTATTAGAAGCTGATACATAGAAATGGGGATGGGCTAGGAGTGTGTGTGGGAGATGGAGTCCTCAGGAGGGAGGAAAGCAGGGCGTTCCACTAGGATCTGCTTAGTCCTCTGGGAGTGGGGTAGAGAGTGAAGAGAGACCACAGCAGGTCTGCTACAGGGCTGCAGATGAGATTGGGGATGGAATTGGAGGAGGAGGGAGAGGTGAAGATCTGCCTGCTTTGCTGACTGAAGTTCCCAGGAAATGCCTGCTGGAATTGGAGACTGGGACAAGAGGAGTGAGTGGGGGAGTGAGATTGGGAGGGGAGAAGCTGTGTGATCCACTGGAGATGGGGGTAGGGAGGGAAGGGAGATCAAACCACGTGGTCTGCTGCAGAACTGGGGATGAGACGAGGGGACTGCATTTGGAAGAACTGAAGGAGCAGTGAAGATCTGCCGTCAGTCTGCCTGCTTTGCTGGCCGGAGCAGAAGGCTTTATAGTAAAATAATTATAGATTTACAGAAGAGTTGCAAATAAAAAACCATTGCAGAATGGTTTTGCTGTCACCTGTTTTTCCCATGTGTTAACATAGTGGCTCTTAACTTTGGTAATACTGTGACTCTTTCATGCATTTTCTTATGTTGTGGTGACCTCCAACCATGAAATAGTTTTTGTTGCTACTTCGTAATTATAATTTTGCTACTGTTTTAATTGTAATGTAAATATCTTTGGAGATAGAGGTTTGCCAAAGGGATCACAACCCACATGTTGAGAACTACTGTGTTGTTAACAGCTTCCATATGGATAGAAACTAAGATGTGTCAACCTAGGTACTTAGGGCCCCACGTTGAAGGGTACACTTCCTCTCAGACGTCCACCCATCCCTGTATTCCCTGAAAGCATGTGCTGACTTCAGTTGTGTGTCCCAGGCTCCCCACTTACCTCTCCAATGTCCTTTTCCTGCACATAACTCCTGGTACATATGTAAAGACAGACTCGGATAGTGGCACTGCCTTGTTAATGCATAGAGAATGTGCTAGGCTGATCAGTTTCTCCACTGATGTTATTTCTCCCATTATGAATCCAACCTAGGCTTTTGTATTGCATTAGTTACTGTGTCTCTTTAATCACCTTCCATCTTTGACATTTTTATACCTTTTCATTACTTTTTAATTTATTTATTTGTGTGTGTGTGTGTGTGTGTGTGTGTGTGTGTGTGTGTGTGTATGCTCAAGCCATAGATCATGTATTGAAGTCAGAGGACAGCTTGAAGGAGTTGATTCTCTCCTATCATGTAGGTCCCAGGGATGGAGTCAGGTCATCAGGCTTGTGTCAGGTGTGTGGTGATAATCTAATTGTACTGAATTATTATTTTGATTGTATGTTAATAAATAAAGTTGTCTGGGAGTCAGAGCTATTAGAGCCATAGCAAGAGTGTGGCGGTGGTGGCACACGCCTTTAATCCCATAAGATCTCTGTGTGTTCAGGGATACAGCCAGCATTGGAGACATATGCCTTTAAGACCTAGGGGGCTGTACATTCAGACAGTGACGAGGCAGTCATGTGTTTGGGTTTACAACCAATGAGAAGGCAGAACAACATACTTTAAAAAAACGAACCGACAGGAAGTAGGTCTCTTTTCGCGAAGCTGGGACAGCAGGAGGAAGGGTGAGATTTTAGCTCTGAGCTCTGACTTCTCGGCTCTCTCTTTTACATTGTTTCTGTGTTTCTTATTTAATAAGACGGTTGGTTACATCAACACAGGTGCCTTTACCCTTTACCTCCTGAGCCATCTCACTGGCCCAGATACATAGCCCTGCTGTCCTGGAGCTTACTCTGTAGACCAAACTGGCTTCGAACTGAGAGATCTGCGTGCCTCTGCCTCCCAAGTGCTGGGATAAAAGGGAAGTGCTTCCTCTTAAATGGAATTTTATTAGGTTCATTTCCTATTTTCCAAGTAAAAATCTTAGAAAGATCTATCTGTCTATCTATCTATCTATCTATCTATCTATCTATCTATCTATCTATCTATCTATCTATCTAATATCTATCTATCTACTTGTCATCTATCATCTATGATCTATGATCTATCTCTATCTATCTATCTATCTATCTCTCTGTCTAGCTATCTATCATCTATCAATCTATCATCTGTCAATCTATCTCTCTATCTGTCATCTATCATCTATCTATCTGTTTCAATCGATGGAGAGAGAGAGACTCATAAGGTGATTTTGAAGTGGCATTTTATCCTCATTAGGCTAATGAGACTGGGCAAAAGGAGGGGCATTATCTTCCTTGCTGTTTTGGGAATAAACATAGGAAATATAAACATTGTCTTTATATAGGCAGACTAAATACTCACATAAATGATTTGCTTTCATCTAAGTGTTTATCTTGATGCCTTCATAATCTTTATACAAATAAAAACAAAAAAATTCTTGAACCTTAATCATTAATGTTTTTGTCAGAGAGCATTTGTTGGTAGTGCTTCTTAGCAGAGGATGTATAGGGGAATGCTGTACCGACCACATTAGGCATATCACCTGAGAGAAAGCATGGACGACCTCTGTATGTTAAGGGGACACCAAGGACTCAAGGCCTTCTAGACACAACAAAGCTGACACACATATGAACTCACCAAGACTGTGGCAGCATGCACAGGGCCTGCATAGGTCTGCACCAGATGCCCAGGGCCTGGGCCTGCATAGGTCTGCACCAGATGGGATCCTAGAGCTGAAAGAAGTAGACAGACACACCCATTCTTTTTTTAAAAATAATTTATTTATTCTTATTTTATATGCATTGGTGTTTTACCTGCATGTATATTTATGTGAGGGTGTTGGATCACTTGGAACTGTAGTTACTGAGAGTTGTGAGCTGCCATGTGGATATTGGGAATTGAATCTGGGTCTCTGGAAGAGCAGCCAGTGCTTTTAACCATTGAGCCATCTCTCGAGCACCTCCCCCCCCCCCCCCCCGCCAACACACACACATACATTCTTAACCCAGACGCTCTCTCCAGTTGATAGCCATTTGTAACCAACACACACACATACATTCTTAACCCAGACGCTCTCTCCAGTTGATAGCCATTTGCAAATGAAAAATTAGTTTTCTCCAAGGGAGTCTCACTGGGGAAACAAACCACTTTTAAGGGTAGACCCCATGCCCAGCAGTAGGCTGGTCACAAAGCAAACTCAGTGGCATCTTTGAAGGTTCTTTGTCTCTTGGTGTTAAGTCAGTGCATTTTTTTAACCTTACAGGTCCTTTGCATTATATAGTACAGCTTCCACTTTTGATTTTTTGTGGGATCCTGTGTGTGTGTGCAAACATTTATCTCTGCAGCTGTATGTGTTTCTTGTGCGTTTTCTTTGGCTCTTCTTCCTGTTTGGCTGTTTTTGTCATATTCTGATTATTTGTTTTTGGTTTATTTTATTTTATTATTATTCCTTAGATGCCTGTTTGCTTTCTAACAAGAGACAGAAAGGGTATGGATCTGGATGGAGGGGAGGTGGGAGGAACTGAGAGGAGGAAGAGGGAGAACAGTAATAAGAATGTATTATATGAAAAAAATCCATTTTCAATAAAAGACAACCTTGACGAAGTATTTAGTCCATACAAAAGAGCATATATCATTATGCGATAGCAATAAAGAATTCTGAGTGGTAAGTTGTGCTTGGTGTGTAGACTTGGTGACTGTGACTGTAGTAGATTGTCTGTATAAGAGATTTTCCCAAGAGAGAACAAAAGTGCTCTTTTGGTAAATTCTGTTTAATGTCTGCTTACGTAGCTTGTTAGCACTTGGAAAGAAGGAGAGAGGGGAAGTAAGCCTTTACCTAGCAGTTGCTCCTCACTTCTCATACTTCACCGCAGCTGTTTTACTTACCTATACACTTCCTCCCTCTAGCCCGGGGGCTCTTTCTTCATCACTACAATCAACAAAACACAGCTGTCCTACGCTTTGGGCATTGTTTTCTCAGAGCAAATCACCGGCATTGTTCCCAAAGGCACTCACACTTGGGAGAAGTTTGTTTCACCTGAGAAGCTAGAGAGTATTCTGGAACCAAGTAAGTATCAAGACTGTTTTCCGGTCCTGTGTGAACCTTTGTTGCATGTATAATTATTAATCTAATAACCTAGCACTTATTTAAGCAGGTTGCCTTTTTTTTTTTCCAGATGTTAGCTTAATCTCTTCAGTTATGTCTTAAACTCTTTGAAATGGTAATTATGGAGTAGATACCATTTCCGACTGGCACTTAGCCTTGAGCGATGATCAGTAAACCCTTTCCTGGCTAGTCGAATCTTCATTTGTTTAAGGATGGGTGTCAACGTGTATTACTTACACATGCTCAATTTCTCCTGGTGAACTCTGCTTATCTCAATTTATCTTATGATTTCTCCTGAATCTTCCATACTTAGATGTCTTTTCAACTTCCATGTCATTTCTTATGTATTTCTGGTACTTGCATAAGTGACCAAGGGTCACCATGATGGATGTCAGAGTTGGTATTTGAACACAGCAGCGTGTTTTGGAGTACATATTCACACTTGATCTTCTAAGTATGATTGTATGTAATTTTCACATTTCTTAACTCTTTTTTGGCCCATAATCTTCTTTTTGTACTCTACACTGTGCCTCACCATGCTTTGGCACAGTAAAAGCTTTGTTTGTTGAACTCTGTTAAGTGATGTTTCTTAGTTCACCTGCTTGGCATTTTGGAGGTCTTGCTGGGTACTTAGTCGCCATTTCCCATGTTTCTGTTAACAAAAGTGCACCAACCAACTCTTTTAATTAAAATATTGTCAGTTCAAGGCAGTGTGGTGACTTTTAGAGATGTCTTGTAATTTTGTTGAAAAGAGACTAGAAAATGGATATTTTAAAGAATATTTTTGGAGCTGGGCATAGTAGTGCATACTTGTAATCCCAGCACTTGAAAGGCTGTAACAGGAGGCCTGGGTATTCAGGTTAGCCTGGGCGACATAGCAAGCCTGTATTAGATAAAGCCAGTCTCAAACAAGGTGAGGCCCTGTCTCAGCAAATAAAAGGAAAATAAACCAAAGAAGATTCCTCTTGGAGACAATCTCTTGTTGACAGATATTCTCAAGTGATATCTACTATTTGTTAAGAACTTAGAGAATTCTAAGCACTGAGCTATTTTAGACATACCTCCTCTAATTCCAGTGCTGTAAGACACGTGATCTCTACGTGGCCTTCAGAAAGGGTCACCCTTACAGTAGGATCAGAGCAGGCCTTTGACCCCAGTCCTCTGCTTTGGAGAATGTATTCTCACCTGCAGTTAAGTATGATCCAGGCATGACTGCAAAGTGCTTTTGTTCATTAAATTAGGAATTTTTGAAGAATTACTGTAGACTCTTGTGGTTTGAATGGTAAATGTTTATTGATTCCAATTTTCTGACTTTTTTTTTTTTAAGATGGTCTGCCAGTTCAAACTGTGGCAGGAATGATCTACAATCCCTTTTCAGGTTACTGGCATTGGAGTGAAAATACCAGCCTGAACTATGCAGCGCATGCTGTGAAATCCAGTGCGTGGGAACACCCAGAACCTGCTGAGTCTGCTTTAAAGGAGGACACAGAAGCACTCCAGGCTAATGCCTCCAGTAGCCCACATGTACATGAAGAGCTGAAAAAATGAGATATCTCCGAGGACAGTAGTAATATGCTTAAAAGTTTATTGTTTACAAATTCAAAAGCTTTTTTGAGTGAGGTCCTGAAGAACAAAAGGTCAATAAAAATATCTAAATTGTTGGAGAAAAGTTTCTGTGTCACCTAAGAGACACTTGGAGTAATTTTCTGGACAGGTTTTGTCAAGTGTGCTCAGGGAGTTTAAATCCCACAGCTTTTATTATAGAAATATGTGTGCTGACTTCATTTCATTTACATATTAGGCATTTCTCACGTATGTGTACAAAACATATGCTGTTGTTTATTTTAACTTAAGCAATCTCTGTTGTATATGGTATTTATTTTTAGTTAAAAGACCCAACTGACTGATAAAAAGCTACTATAATTTATATCACTTATTCTTGGGAATACAAAACATATTTTAAACCTATGGTGGTGGTACAAAGCATTAATCCCAGCATTTAGGAGTCAGAGGCAGGTGACTTGGAGTTGGAGACCAGCCTAGTTTACATAGTGAATCTAAGCCAGCTAGGGCTATATAATGAGACCCTGTCTTAATCAATCAATCTTTTTCTTTTTCATTAGTTCTTGTGGATTTCTGGACAGTATATTGTGATCATACAACCTCCTACCTCAACTCCTTCTCTACCCACCCGTGTGTGTGTGTGTGTGTGTGTGTGTGTGTGTGTGTTGTTTTCTGGGCCTGAGGTTACTTTCAGAATGATTGTTTCCAGTTTCATCCATTTATCTGCAAATTTCCCTTTTAAAATAATATTTTATAATCCTTTTAGAATTTTATATAATGTGTTTTGATCATATTCACTGTCCTCTCTCAACGTCTCCCATTTCTATCCCAAACCCTCTGCCTACCCAATTTTGTGCTCTCTCTCTCTCTCTCTCTCTCTCTCTCTCTCTCTCTCTCTTCCACTGAGTCCAGTTTATATTGAACAACTACCCTTGGGTATGGGGCCTACCCTGGAATGTGGTCGATATACCCTGACAGAAAATTGACTCTTCCTTCACCAGAAGCTCTCAAATACCAATAGCACCTCAGCTAGAGGTGGACTATATCTAAATAAAATACAGTTTTCCTATAGAACCTTCTTTGTTGAAAATAAATGGGTTGTTAAATGTGTGCTGGGTTTAATTCAAACATTAAAAGCAATTCAGATAATGTTCTATATATAGGATTTAGTTATGGTCCATGGACTGGAGAGACAGCTCAGCAGTTAAGAACACTGGCTGCTCTGGCAAAGGACCTGGGTTTGATTCCCAGCACCACCATGATGGGTCATAACTGTCTGCGCCTCCAGTTGCAGGGGATCTGGCTTCTCTAGGTATCAGGCACTCATATTGTGTACAGACATACATGCAGACACAATACCCAGACATACAGAATAATGAAAATAACTGGTGGCAGTTTAAATGAGAACGGTCACCATAGGCTTGATGTTAGCATATTTGATCCCCGATTGGTGGACCTGTTTGGGAGATATGGCCTTGTTGGGAGACCTGTTACTGGTGGTGGGCTTTGAGGTTTCCAAAGACTCATGTCATTCCTAATATGTTCTCTGCTTCTTGCTTGTGGATTTGGCTGTGAGCTCTCGGCAGCTGCTCCTGTGCCATGCCTGTCTGCCTGTTGCCATGCTCCCTGCCATGGGGATTATGGACTCCTATACCTCTGCAACTATAAGCCTCAAACTGTTCCTTCTATAAATCGCCTTGGTCATGGTGCTTTATCACAGCAATTGAAAAGTAATTAATACAATAACTTTAATTTTTAAGTTTTATTAACCTTTTTGTGGTAGAAAGGAATTTTATAACTTACTTTAAAATTTCAGTTTTAAGAATTTTTCTCTCCAGCTATCACTTATTTAATTAAAAGAGCTAAAGGGAATTTTTTTTTTTCTCTTGAATTATGTGAATCTGGCTTTTCCCCAAAGTCCAGATGGTATGCAAGGACATCCACAGAGGATGTTGGCTGAGTGACGCAGGGGAAAGTATGTGGTAAACGCTTTGGCCTGTCTCTAGTTGGGAGCCTTTTCACTCTAGGTTCATGTGTTCCTGTAGACAAACAATAACACTTTGAACAGACATTTCCCTTAGCTACCATTTGTTCTCAGTGTCATTCACAAGGGAGAAACAAACGTAGATAACTAGAAGAGAGCCGTGCCTGCTATCCCAGGACTGCCAGAAGCTCAGCCCAGAATGAACTACAGGGAGGTCCAGCCAGACACACATAGTGAGACCCACTTTAAAACAACGACAACAACAAAAATAGAGGGAAAAAGAAAAAAGAGAAACTTTGTTTCTGGGTAGTTAGGGTGCAAGAAGTATGAGTTTTATGACTCCGTTTAAAACTTTGATCCTGGGCCAGTGAGATGGCTCGTGGGTAAAGGCGCTTGCTGTCCTACCTGACGACCTGAGTTTGATTGCAGGACTCACATGGTAAAAGGAGAAAAAGGACTCCTCCAAGTCCTCTGACCCCTGTATGTGCACCTTGGCTGGTCTCTCTCTCTCTCTCTCTCTCTCTCTCTCTCTCTCTCTCTCTCTCTCTCTCTCTCACACACACACACACACACACACACACACACACACACACGTCAACTGTGATCCTATATCAAGGGTAGTAGCACACACACACACACACACACACACACAATATCAGAACTTGGGAGATGGAGTCAGGGTGGTTAGGAGTTCAGGGTTGTCTTAGTCAGTGTTCTATTGCTATGTTCTATGACCACAGCAACTCTAATAGAAGAAGTATTTAATTGGGATTTTATTACATTTGGAGGTTTAGTCCATTACCCTCATAATGGGGAACAGTGACATGCAGGCAGACATGTAGCTGTGAGCTCTACATCCTGATCTTAAGGCAGCAGGAAGAGAGACACTGGGCTTGGATTAAGAGATCCAAAACCAACCCCTAGTGGCACACTTCCTCCAACAAGGCCACACCTCTTTCAACAAGGCCACACCTCCTAATCCCTGTCAAGTAGCACCACTCCCTAATGACCAAGCATTTAAACATACAGACCCATGGGGACCATTCCCATTCACATCACCACAGTCTACTGTCTGGACCCCATAGGCTTGTAGCCATACCACAATGCAAAAATGCATTCATTCCAACTTCAAAAGTCTCCATAGTCTATAACAGCCTCAACACTGTTTAAAAGTGCCAAGTTCAAAGTCTCTTCCAAGACTCGTGGCAATTTCTTAACTGCAGTCCTCTGTAAAAGCAAAAGCAAAAAGCAGATCACATACTTCCTACATACAACGACACAGGATATACATGACTGTTCCAAAAAGGGAGAAAAGGGAACATATAGGAAGTACTGGACCAAAGCAAGACCAAAAATCATCAGGGCAAACTCCAAACTTGGCATTTCCGTGTCTGATGTCAAAGCACTCTTCAGATCTCCAACTCCTTTCAGCTTTGTTGACTGCAGCACACTTCTTTCTCTTGGGCTAGTTCCACTCCCTGTTAGCTTTCCATAGCAGTTATCACACAACTCTGGCATCTCCAATATCTTGGGGTCTCCAGGGCACTCCAGGCTTCACCTTCACAGCTTCATGCAATGGCCTCTCTAGACCTCCAGGCAAGGACACACACCTGGCCTCAGTGGCTTTCCTTTATTTTGGAAGGAGATTCCACAACTCCCCCCCCCCCTTTTTTTTTTTTTTTTTTTTTTTTTTGATTTTTTTTGAGACAGGGTATCTCTGTGTAGTTTTGGAGCCTGTCCTGGAACTTGCTCTGTAGACCTGGCTGGCCTTGAACTCACAGTCTGTCTCTGCCTCCCAAGTGCTGGGACTAAATGTGTGCACCACCACCACCACCACCCAGCTCACAACCCATTTCTTGTATTCTTGATTCTAAAACCAGAACCATGTTGCTGAACCTGCCAAGTTCTGCTGCTTGCTGGGGCTGGAACTTGGACCCCTCATTCAGTTATATCCGTATCAGCTTTCTGTTTTTGATGATTTCCTTCCCTGTTAAGCTTTTTTTTAATTCCTTTTCACAAGATGGAAGCTTAGCTGGGTAGGGCCTTGCCCTCAGGTCACCACTCCCTTTATTTCATTTAGGATCAGGCTTTTCTTTGAACTTTTTATCTCTGTGAGCACTGCACCTAGGTCTACTGTACTTCCTGGTGCTCCTTAAACTGCACATTTTGCACTTTTCCATGCTCAGCCTGCTCCTTTTTATTGTAGATTTGAATATGGCTAACCACTAGTAGCCACAAGACAGAGTCTATACTAGGCTGCCTTGAAGTCTCCTCTGCCAATGCTATTAACCCAAAACTTTAGTTTTTAGCCTCAGGCAGATTTTTTGAACAAGGGCAGAAAGCAGTCACATTCTTCACTAAAATATCACAAGAATGGTCTCGTGGCCACTTACTAATATTCTCCTCTGAAACCTCTAGAGCTGGGCTGTCATAATCTACCTTGCTCTCAGCACCACTGTCTTCCATGTCCCTACTAGCATGGCCTAAAGCTCAGCTTAAAGCATTCAACTGCTTTCCTAATCTAAAAGTCCCAAAGTCCATATTCCACCAGCAAGCATCATGGTCAGACCTGTCACAGCAATACTCCTCCCTGGTACCAACTTCTGATTTAGTCAGTGTTCTATTGCCATGAAGAGACACCATAAGCACAGCAACTATTATAAAGGGAAACATTAAATTGGGGCTTGTTTACAGTTTCAGAGGTTTTAGTCCATTATTTTCATGGTGGGGAGCAGGCAGACATAGTAGCTGAGAGTTCTATATCCTCATCTGAAGGCAGCAGGAAGAGAAAGACACTGGGCCTGGCTTGAGCATTTGAAACCCCAAAGTCCCCCAGTGACACACTTCCTCCAACAAAGCCAGTCAACTAACCCTAACCCTAACCCCCTATCCTGTCAAATTGTGTCGCTCCCTAATGACCAAGCATTCAAACAAGAGCCTATGGGGGTGATTCCTATTCACACAAGTGTCATCTTTAGTTACATAATTCAGGCCATTGGATTATATATGACCCTGTTTGAAAAAACAAAACATGCTACATAATTAAGTAAGTAAGTAAGTAAGTAAATAAGTAAATAAATAAATAAGCTGATACTTAAGTTGAATTTTAGGAGTGTTCTAATAAAACAAAGCTATCTTATTTTACTTGTTGGAATAAAAAATGTTGATATTAAGAAAAACAAAAGACCCAGGATAGCTAAAAGAATCCTATACGATAAAGCAACCCTTGGAGGCATCACCATCCCGGACCTCAAACTCTACTATAGAGCTATAGTAATAAAAACAGCTTGGTACTGGTATAAAAACCGACATACGGACCAATGGAATCGAATTGAAGACCCTGACATTAATCCATGCACATATGAACACCTGGTTTTTGACAAAGGAGCCAAAACTATACAATGGAACAAAGAAAGTATCTTCAACAAATGGTGCTGGCATAACTGGATGTCAATATGTAAAAGATTACAAATAGATCCATATCTGTCACCATGCACAAAACTCAAGTCCAAGTGGATCAAAGACCTAAACATAAATCCAGTTACACTAAACTTAATAGAAAAGAAGATAGGAAGCACTCTTGAACGCATTGGCACTGGAGACCATTTCCTAAATAAAACACCGACAGCACAGACCCTGAGCACAACCATTAATAAATGGGACCTCTCAAAACTGAGAAGCTTTTGCAGGGCAAAAGACACAGTCAATAAGACAAAAAGACAGCCAACAGATTGGGAAAAGATCTTCACCAACCCCACATCTGACAGAGGATTGATCTCCACAATATATAAAGAACTCAAGAAACTAGACATCAAAGAACTGAACAGTCCAATTAAAAAATGGGCTAAAGAGCTAAACAGAGAATTCACAAAACAAGAACTACAAATGGCTGAAAGACATTTAAAGAAATGCTCAACATCCTTAATCATCAGAGAAATGCAAATCAAAACGACTCTGAGATACCACCTTACACCTGTTAGAATGGCTAAGATCAAAAACACCAATGACAACCAATGTTGGAGAGGATGTGGAGCAAAGGGAACACTCCTCCACTGTTGGTGGGAATGTAAACTTGTACAACCACTATGGAAATCAGTATGGCGGTTTCTCAGAAAATTAGGAATCAAACTACCTCAAGACCCAGCCATCCCACTCTTGGGCATATACCCAAAGAATGCTGATACATACCATAAAGATACATGCTCAGCTATGTTCATAGCAGCACTATTTGTAATAGCCAGAACCTGGAAACAACCTAGATGCCCATCAACGGAAGAATGGATGAAAAAAATGTGGTACATATACACAATGGAGTACTACTCAGCAGAGAAAAACAATGAAAGCATGAAATTTGCAGGCAAATGGATGGAACTAGAAAATATCATCCTGAGTGAGGTAACCCAAACCCAGAAAGACAGTTATGGTATGTACTCACTCATTGGTGGATTCTAGATATAAAATGAACAATCAGACCACAACCCATAGAACCATAGAGGCTATATATACATATAGCATGGAGGTCCATAGGACGACTGTGGCATATAATAAATTTCAGTTTTACTCAATTATTGAAAAAAAAATAGCCAAATGAATGGAAACACATGAACTATGAACCAAAGACTGAGGGGCTCCCAGCTGGATCAGGCCCTCTGAATAGGTGAGACAGTTGATTGGCTTGATCAGTTTGGGAGGCATTTAGGCAGTGGGACCAAGTCCTGTGCTCATTCCATGAGTTGGCTGTTTGAAACCAGGAACTTATGCAGGGACACTTGGCTCAGTCTGGGAGGAAGGGACTGGACCTCCCTGGACTGAGTCTACCAAGTCGATCACAGTCCTCGGGGGAGGACTTGTCCTGGAGGAGATGGGAATGGAGGGTGGGCTGGGGGTAAGGGGAGGGCGTGGGAGGGGGGAGAATAGGGGAACCCATGGCTGATATGTAGAACTGAATGGTATTGTAAAATAAAAAATATATATCACAAAAAAAAAATGTTGATATTAAGAAATGTGTACTTCACTTGGAAGGCAGAGCCAGGTGGATCTCTGTGAATTTGAGGCCAAGGCCAGCCTGGTCTACACAGTGAGATTCACCTAAGCTACACAGAGAAACCCTGTCCCGAAAAAAGAAAACCAAGAAATGTGTACTTTGGGAATTGATTAGAAAGCTCTTCCCAAACAGTACTTTAGAAAAAGATTACTATTTTTCAGTTATTAAATACACATATTGTTCAGTGCTGAGCATTGAAGACAACTCAGTAATAACAGTTTATGTATTTGAATTAGCTCCTCTGGGATGAAGAGATGAAAATGCTGTGCCTTTGGGTAGGATCTAAGTTGAACTTACAGGCTAATTTCAACTAAATCCAAGGGAATTTGGGTTCAAAAAATGATTACAGTTTTCTTTCTTTCTTGTTTTATTTTGAGGCAAGGTTTCTCTGTGTAGCCCTGGCTGTCCTGGAACTCACTCTGTAGACCAGGCTGGCCTCGAACTCATAGAAGGCTACCTGCCTCTGTGTCCCGAGTGCTGGGACAGTTTTCTTTACTTTTTCTTTTTTCTTTTTTCTTTTTCTTTTTCTTTTTCTTTTTCTTTTTCTTTTTTTTTTTTTTTTTTTTTTTTTTCGAGACAGGGTTTCTCTGTGTAGCTTTTTGTCTTTCCTGGATCTTGCTCTGTAGACCAACCAGGCTGGCCTCAAACTCACAAAGATCCGCCTGCCTCTGCCTCTTGAGTGCAAACTCACAAAGATCCACCTGCCTCTGCCTCCTGAGTGCTGGGATTAAAGGCATGCGCCACCACCGCGCCAGCTCAGTTTTCTTTTTTAATATGAGTGTTTATAGAGGTATCCAGCTGGAATAACTCATTTCAGAAGCACCTGTTCCTGAAGACTAGTGATATACAGGGTTTAAGGCTATAGGAGGGGTCTTAACCTAATAAGCTTCTCCCAGCATCTCCAGGTACAAGATTCCTCTTCAAGATAAAATTTCAGGGCTGATAGGCTAACAAAAGATGGTGCTTCTGTATCAGGAAGGAAGAAAAACGTAAAACACAGAGAGAAGAAATGTGAATGAATTTGCTTAGAATCTTGGTTTGCAGCCAGAGGAAGCTGAAAGATGTCTGGTTGCACCTCATCCTCACTCAAGGGAGTCAGATTGCCCAGTATTAATCAAGTACTTGGGTTAATATTCTGATCCTGCCCCTTGGCGCCACCCTGTGTCCTGACATAAAAGTCTTTAAGGAAAAAAAACTCCTCCCATCTCTCTCTCTGTCTCTGTCTCTCTCTCTCCTTCTCTCTCTCTCTCCCCTCCCCTCCCCTCCTACGAGGTGTGCACCCTCGAACTCCCTCTCTCTCTTCCTCTCCTTGCTAACTTTTCCTATCTTTCTCTTTATCTCTCATTATAACAAACCATTTCCACATGCATGCAGCCTCTGGGTTGCGAAATGTTCCCCCGCTGCTCCGCCGCCATGCCCGCATGGAGTAGGTCGCCCGGCTACTGTATCTGCCTAGCATGCCAGCATTGTTCTCTGTGAGCGCAGGATACCTCAGGCCCCGCGCAATAATAAATCATAACAACTTGTACTTTAATTTAGGAGACTTTCTTATATTTCTTCTGGCACTTGAAGTTCGACAGAGGGTTGCTTAGAATGTTCTGCAACTTTTATTTTTCTGATTTTCTTCATGAAAATTGGTCAATTATCAATTCAGATAGTGCAGTTTTGTAAAGAATACTAAGGCGTGGGTGTAGCTCAGTGGTGGAGCACTTGCCCAACATGTAAAAGGCTATAGGTCTCTCAGTGACCCAAAAATAAATAAACAAATAAAAATGAAAAGAATAATAATAAAAAAAAACAGCACACAAGCACACCACGGAAGTGGCATTGTGCCTTTCTCAGTGTGTCCTATTAGGAGACACATGCTATTAATTTCCTTAGTACTTACGAGTGGCATTAATTTTCATCATTTTGATTGGTTGGTGTCTGTTAGGTTTATTACTGTAAAGTTACTACTTTTTCCTTGGTGATGAAATGCCTTATAAAAGAATAGCTTGAGAATATTTAAATACTCTATTTTCCCCATTTTTTTCATCATCCCATTTTAATCATGGTTCTCTAGAGGGACAGAACAGAATAAATCTCTCTATGTGTAGAAAGGGGATTTATTAGAATGACTTACGGGCTGCAGTCCAGCTAATCCAACAATGGCTGGCTGTGAATGGAAAGCCCAAGAATGCAGTAGTTTCCTAGTCCACAAGGCTGGATGCCCCAGCTGATCTTCTGTTGGGGCTGGAATCCCAAAGAAGTAGGCTCCAATGCCAGCCAGTGAAGGAATGGATGTGCTGGCAAGGTGAGGGCAAGCAGGCAAAGAGAAAACATTTTCTTCTTCTATGTCCTTATCTAGCCTTCCAGCAGAAGGTGTGGCTCAGATTAAAGATATTCCTGCCTCAAGGTCCAGATCAAAGATGTGTGTCTCCCTACCTCAAGAGTCTATACTAGAAGTGTGTTCACCCACTTCAAACAAAGCAAAAACTCTCTCACAAGTGTGCTTCCATTTTTTCTGAATTCTCGTTCATTCCAGTGACCCTTGTGCACTTTACCAACTGAACTACATACCCAGCCATGACTAGTCCCATGTTGGAACCATTCTTTCTGTTCTCCCCTGCCTCAGTCTGATACACTATATTTATTATACCAAGAATGATTATAACATGGGACAGGAGAGATGGCTCAGCAGTTAAGAACGCTTGTTGCTCTTCCAGAGGACCCTAGTTCAGTTCCCAGTACCCACATTGGGTGGCTCATGACCAGCTATAACTTCAGCTCCATGTGATCCAGTACCTTCTTTTGACCTCCACAGCAACACACACACACACACACACACACACACACACACACACACACACACACACACAATTAAAAATGAAGTCTTGCTGGGCAGTGGTGGTGCATGCTTTTAATCCTAGCACTCAGAAGGCAGAGCCAGGTGGATCTCTGTGAGTTCAAAGCTAGCCTGGTCTACAGAGTGAGATCCAGGACAGGCACCAAAGCTACACAGAGAAACCCTGTCTTAAAAAACCAATAAATAAATAAATAAAGTCTTAAAAAAAGAAAGTTTGTTATATTTTAGTGTCCTTAATTCTGTCAGAAGGCTCTTTGTCCTGATAACTTGTAGAGTAGGTAATGATAATCATAAACTTGAGAGCAGCTGGAGCACAGAGAGAGTTTGAGGCCACTCTAGTCTATGACCTGGACCAGAAGGTCATTCTTCAGTGACAGGGTCCTGCTGGAAAGGACTAGGGGATGAGAAAATAAAGAATACAGGAAAGTTTGAGACCAGCCGATCTTACACAAGCTAATGGCTCACACAGGCAAGTTTATTAAGAAGCACAACATCTTGTATACAGTTTTCAGGGGGGAAATGGGACCGAGTCAGCAGAAATCTAGCATACAGTGGGACATCTCAGTGGGACGCTAACCAAGCAATGTTTTATAAAGGGAACACTGGGCACTTCAAGTGCACCACAGACCAAGCACTCCGAAACCTTGGGACTGATAAACCCAGTCCTCTTTAGGGGGAAAGGCCAACTTCCCAGGAACAGAAACCTTAATTCCTTCGAGGCCCTGGCCCCAGAATGGACTTTGCCAAGTCTGCCCCTGGGCAAAGGACACAGAACTAGGTCTTCTTTGTCCTTTTATCAGGGCCTTTGAGAAAGCCTTGGACTAGCTCCCAACAAATCCACATAGCAAAACCCTGCCTCAAAAAAAAGTATTTGTGTATAAAATGTGCATGTATATCTTAGCTCTGGTTTACAGTTTTATATTTTTAGTGTGACATTTGGCACATATAATTGGCATATATAATGAACTGATTATAGTAAGATTTTTCTTTGGGCCACCAGCTCACAAGTAACAACACAGAGACTTCTTATTAATTATGAAAACTTGGCCTTTAGCTTGTTTTCAACTAACTCTTATAACTTAAATTAACTCATCTTTTTATTAATCTATGTTCTACCACATGGCTTTTACCTTTACCCCATTTTATGTGTCTGATTCATCCATGTCTTGCTGGTGCCTCTCACATACCTACATTTATCCCGCATTTCCTCTCTCTACCTGGGTGTCCTGCCTATCTCTCCTGACTAGCTATTGGCCATTTAGCTCTTTATTAAGCCAATCAGAAGGCGCCTTAGGCAAAGACGCCTCATTACAGTGTAAACAAATATTCTGCAACAACTGATTGGGTTTATTTTTTATATATGCTAATTTTCCTATAAAAGAAAATTATTTTGTTCTTAGGAACTGAATCCTTGAAGAGTAAGAGACATGCAACGTAGGTGCAAATGGTTTTAAAAATAAAAGCAGACCATGTTGTTAGAAAAGAATGATTGCAGCTGAGCATGGTGGTACAGGCCTTTAATCCCAGCGCTTGGGTGAGAGAAGCAGGCATTCTGTGAGTCTGAGGCCAGCCTGGACTACACAGCAAGTTCTAATCGAGCCAGGGCCACATAGTAAGACCCTGTCTCAGTCAATCAATCAATCAAACCCCAAAGGGCAAAACTAAATATAACAAGAAGAGATGATAAGAAAAATGAGAATAAGATGGGCGTTGGTGGTGCACACCTTTAATCCCAGCACTCGGGAGGCAGAGGCAGGTGGATCTCTGTGAGTTTGAGGCCAGCCTGGGCTACCAAGTGAGCTACAGGAAAGGCGCAAAGCTACACAGAGAAACCCTGTCTCGAAAAAGAAGAAAAAAAAAAACAAAAAAACAAAACAAAACAAACAAACAAACAAACAAACAAAAAACCGAGAATAAAAAGAGAGGGATGGGTGAAAGAAACACTTTTTTAGAACTTTAGAAGTGATTCCTATGAATGTATACCTGCCTGTGTAGAAACAGAGAAGGGACATGTAGTGAAATGTTGTTACTTAGGTAGGAGCTCACTGTTGTTACTTAGGTAGGAGCGTCTCCAGGGCTCAGGTCCAACTCTTGAATCTGGTGCAGCTGTATTGCAAATACCCGCCCCCCCCCCCCTTTGGGGGTATTTGCTCATTGTTGTTACTTAGGTAGGAGCGTCTCCAGGGCTCAGGTCCAACTCTTGAATCTGGTGCAGCTGTATTGCAAATCCCCCCCCCATTGGGTCACTTCCTTATTTAAATATCTTTGCTCTTCTCCTTACTAACATCTCCATCCATTCCTGAGTAACTCCAATGAACAGTCATTGTACTTACTGTTCTGCCTGTCAATGACAATAGGGTCATATCTCAGAGTGTGCCACCTCCACAGGGACACTGGACTAAGAATCTTGATCAAACTTCAGTCCCTTAAAGATATCCACTCATCTAGGCTGAGAAATATGGAATTCTATGAATATTACACACTGCCAAAGTTTAGCAAGAATCTGAAGTTAGCTTACCCAGAATCCCCCATTCCCTATTTGATCACTGGTTGATCAAGTTTCCTTACCAGACTCCATCTATCAAGTGATAGCCCCTCACCCTGACCTGCCTTCAACAGTATTCCTTTGAAGTTGAGCATAATTCTTCCTAGCCTTGATATCGTTTCTGACTAATTTTCCAATCACACACATCCTTCCCCCACAGTTGTTTCTTGGCTTGGAGCTTCCACTTTTCCTTGTATTTGGCACAAAGCTCAATCTGCCAGTCTTTAGATTGCAGAATCCCATGACAACAGGTCCTTGAACAAAGCTTCCCTTGCTGCCTTTCATGCTTATCAGAACAATTCTATGTGGTGCTTCATTCTACATTCCCAACACGAGGAGACCCAGGCAGGAGGATTGCCATGAGTTCCAGACCAGTGTGGGCTACATGTTAAGAGTTTTCTCTCAATTACAACCTTATGAAAATCAATCCAATCCAATAGGCCAATGGAAAATGAAAAGATATTAACATAGCACTCAACACAAATGCATCCTTCAAAAGTGAACTTAGTCTGACATATAAGAAAAGCAGAATTTTATTTTCTTTTTTGTTTACTAAATTAATTTTTTTTTTGAGGCAGGGTATCTATATAGTCTGGCTGTTCTGGAACTTGCTATGTAGATCAGGCCAGCCCTGAACCTTCCCTAGTGATGGGATAAAAAGACTTGTGCTTCCACATGTGGATATAAATGAATTTGAAGTTGTGTGTGTGTGTGTGTGTGTGTGTGTGTGTGTGTGTGTACTGCATTTGCATTATTTCCCCACTCGGTCTCCTCCTTCCAACCTCTTCCATGCTCCCCTATTCCCTCTCAAATTCATGTATTTTTTTCATTACTGTTAAGCATGCACACAAACACACACATAAATACATAATACAACCTGCTGAGTTGGTTTATGATTACTCATATGCATATGTTTTCAGGGCTGACCACTTTATATTGGATTGTGAGATAGAGGGCTCATCCCTGGGGAAGACTAATTCTCTCTCTCTCAGTGGTCCTTGATTGCTTGTAGCTCTTCATCAAGGGGTGGGGCCCTGTGAGATTCCTCCCATCCACACTGGCAGATCAGCTGGTGTTGCCATTGTCCCTGTCTTGTTTAGGCCACCATATTGCTGAGATTTCAGGTGTTTAGAGATGCAAAGGTATTAAACTATAAGGAGACCCTGCCTACTCAGTTCTAACTAGGAAAGATGAGGCTATTTAAGAGCATCCTGGGGGATAAGGATGGAGATGATGAAGCAGCCATTTTCAGAACCATGGAGAGTACCACTTGCCCAAACCAGATGTGGGTGGTGCAAACCTTTAATCCCAGCACTTGGGAGGCAGAGACAGGCAGATACCTGAGTTGGAGGCCAGCCTGGTCTACAGACCAAACTCCAGGAAATCCAGGGCTACACAGAGAAATCCTGGGGGGAGAGAGAGAGAGAGAGAGAGAGAGAGAGAGAGAGAGAGAGAGAGAGAGAGAGAGAGAGCCACTTACCAAGCTTCGGCCTCCCCAGTACTTGATTGTGCTCACTCACTGCTGTGGTCTGTTTTACAATTTTTGTATTTAGGTTTGGTCCTCAAGATGATGGTATGGAACCTTTAAGAGTCATGGCTAGTGGGAAGTTCTTAGGTCACTCAAAGGACACACTGATGTCCTGGAGAGAGTTACTGAGAGAGCTGGTTGTGACCGTAGCCTGACTGCGTCTCCTTCCAGCTTCCTCTATCAACATGTGATCTCTTTTTCTTGCTGGCACCCTGCCATTTGCCATGGAGGCCTTGCCTCAGCCGGCACTGTGCTGTTCTTACTTCGTCTCCTCAAAAAATGTGAGATAAATAGTTTTCCTTAATTAAATTAACATGGCTGAGGTATTTTGTTATAGCAATGAAAGAAATAAAAGAGGACTAATTACCCACTAAGGTCAGTAGCATCTGCTCTGCTGGCTGAATTCACTTGGACTCTATTGGTTCAATATGACTCTATTGATCCCACTTCGTATTTTCTTGAAGCACTCATCCCTTAACTCTGCCTCTCCCACACCTGTCTGGCTCACCTTCCACCTCCACTGGCCCTTCTGGTTACCTGGATATGCTTTTCTTTCTTGCTTTGCTCATCTAAATGCGATGTCAGTTTTGTCCTTTGTACTAGGAAACTGATGAATTAAAAAAATGGCCGGGCGGTGGTGGCGCACACCTTTAATCCCAGCACTCGGGAGGCAGAGCCAGGCGGATCTCTGTGAGTTCGAGGCCAGCCTGGGCTACCAAGTGAGCTCCAGGAAAGGCGCAAAGCTACACAGAGAAACCCTGTCTCGAAAAACCAAAAAAAAAAAAAAAAAAAAAAATGTCCCCATCCTTCTAATGAAACATTTTCAACTCTCCTCACTCATCTGAGACTGGTTATTAGTTCCCCATTTTCCATCTCGATACTAAGCATGTCTTGTAGGACATGCTTTCTGAGAGTTGCTTAGTAATTTATAAGATGCCCAAGTCAAGTCCAATGGATCAAAAAGTACATAGATAAAGTCACTTTATGGTGACAGAGTGAATTCTGAATATAATGTTCATTGCTGAGTCTATCAGTGCAGGTGTGCAATCCCAGTTCCTTGAAGGCTGAGGTGGGAAGATGGCAAGTTCAAGGGCAGCTTGAGGAACTTAGTGAGACCTTGTCTTAAAATGAAAAGTATAGGCCAGAGGTATAGCTGAGCAGTAGAGTGATTGCCTAGTATGTGCAAGACCATAGGCTCAATCTTTGGCAAGCAAACAAACAAACAAACAAATAAATAAAAATCACGTCTCCCAGGCAAGTAGGACAATATTAGATTTCTTCTATACAAACTGTTTTAGGGTTTCTATTGCTGCAATGAAACACCATGACCAAAAGCAACTTGGGGAGGAAAGGGTTTATTTAGCTTACACTTCTACATCACTGTTCATCATCAGAGGAAGATAGTACAGGAACTCAAACAGGGCAGTGACCTGGAGGCAGGAGCTGATGGCAAAGGCCATGAAGGAATGCTAATTACCAGCTTGCTCCCCAGGATTGCTCAGCCTGCTTTCTTATAGAACCCAAGAAGACCAGCCAAGGGATGACACCACCCACAATGGTCTGGGCCCTCCCCCATCAGTCACTAATTAAGAAAATGCCCTACAGGCTTGCCTACAGACTGATCTAAGGGAGGCATTGTCTTAATTGAGGCTCCCTCATCTCAGATGGCTTTAGCTGTGTCAAGCTGACATAAAACTATCTAGTATACAAATCAAGAAAACCAAATCCTTACAATAAAACTCAGAATAACATTATCAAATAAATTATTTATTACTGAATAGTCATAGGCATTTTAATAAAATAGCATAGCACATTTAATTATTTAAAATGAGCAAAAGCATCATCTCACATCTACTTGTTGCAGTAGCAAGACCCTAAATATTCCAAGTTGTATTTTAAAACAAGAATTGTAACATCATGAGAAAGTTTCTAACATAAATGAAATGTCTATCTTGCTCACTTGATTGTGTCTGAGAAATCTGCCAGATCTTTAACTGCTCAGGTAGGGAAGTAAAGGGAAGGCACACCTCTTATTTGCCCCCTTTTCTCTTACCCTCTTCCTTAAGTTTCTCTCCTGCCCCAAGGCTTCCTCCCTTAGCTCCCAGTACTTGCAGGGTCATATATGCATCAAGGTCTGCCCTGATTGTTCTTCTAGAGTCTTGGTACATTTTTAACATTTCTGATTTGATTCCTGCCCAATCCCATTATCTGTATGTAATGGCCAAACTCCTAAAAAATAGTGTGGCCTAGTGAGGAACCACCTGCCAAGGAATGCTTTTAGTGGTCCAAATTCTTAATTCCCTTTGAGCTGGTGGCATAGAGAACTGTCACTCGGGCGGTGGTGGTACACGCCTTTAATCCCAGCACTTGGGAGGCAGAGACAGGTGGATCTCTGTGAATTCGAGGCCAGCTTGGTCTACAGAGTGAGTTCCAGGACAGGCTCCAAAGCTACACAGAGAAACCCTGTCTCGAAAAACGTAAAAAAAAAAAAAAAAAAAAAAAAAAAGAAAAAAGAAAAAAGAAAAAAAAAGGAATTTATTTTGGGGATTTAGCTCAGTGGTTCGACCCTCAGCTTAAAAAAAAAAAAAAAAAAGAAAAGGAAAGGAAAAAGAAAAAGAGAACTGTCACTCAGACCATCATCTGGTATCACATCTGGAAATGTGTTAGGAACACAGAACTCCTGGGTTTTTCAAAACACAGTCAGAATGTACACTTTAACAAGCTTTCCCATAATTCATGTGCACAGAAGTGCTCAAGAAGCACTGGTGTGACCTGTCATTTATTTGATCATCGTCGCTGACTCACAGGTGATACATAAGCGATTTTTGCTTTTGAAGCAGGTAGTTCAGACTAGCTTTGAACTGAAAATCCTCTTGCCTCAGCCTGAGTGCACGTAATATATATATATATATATATATATATATATATATATATATATATATATAATCTCTCTCTCTCTCTCTCTCTCTCTCTCTCTCTCTCTCTCCATCTATATCTATATCTGTGCCACTACACCTGGCTATCTACATATGGTTGTAAGTTTGGGAAAGTTATTTGGTTTTCTCTTGGCCAGCTGTCATGGGAGAGGTGACAATGTAACTATAGGCAACTGAGGTTTTGTAGCCATTCAATTTAGACACAGTTCCAACTGCAGTAGGAGTAGGCCTTCAATACTGCAGACAGCTCTCCAGCACCCATGTGTGGTGTGAACTACAATGGGCAGTTCACCTGGTCACTTGTGAGCCTTTAGACTTCCTTGGGTTTTGATACTGGCTCTATTCCTACAAGCTTTTGGAATTGGATAGTTAATTGCTCTTCTGGGAGTTTAGTTTTCTTGTTTGTAAGATGGGTGAGAACAAGTGTCTAAGAAAGTTTGTTTCAAAAAATTATGTAGCACAATACCACATAGGCAGATATTTAGTTAGTTCCTTTCCCTTTCAACACTTTGATGGAAGTTAATTTTGAAAAAAAAATAAAAAAACTTGAAAAAGGAAAATACTTCGTTAGTTTTGAACCAAGTGTGATTTTAATGCCATTGTGGGGAAATTAAAACTCCCTCTTTGGGTTCTTAGTTTTGTTCACAAAAGAACTTAAAATAGTCAGTAGGAACTCCAGGAAAATTTTAGCAGTGTTAGCATCAGCCTTTCTCAGGGGCTGGTCTCTTGGCCAAGTGATTGACAGGCCCAGATGAATGAACTCTTAAGGGAGGAGGCAATAAATAGTATGAATTTTTCTGTTCTTTGGAGAAGATCAGGATGCCCTGTTTCCACCCAGGGCCAGACATATATTCCATTCTTTTGACCATGAAGAAATACCAAAGCTGACAAATTAGTTGTGATAATAGTAGGGATGGAATAAAGGTGCTGGCTCTGACCCTGGAATCCTCATACCATCCCAGTGGCTGGTGGAACCTAGGAGGTAAACTGTAGCTTGGCTCCTACCCCTTCAGTTGGGATGGGACCACACAGCTGCTGCCAGTCCAATCTGGGACCCGAGTGTCTGTTGGGCTTTAAGAAGCCATTCTTCAAGGAGCCAGTCTCCCCAGCTCTTTGGTTAACCCAATTCTGTTTAGTTATTTATTTGTTCATTTATTTATTTACTTTTTGTTTTTCCCACACAGGGCTTCTCTGTGTAGTCCTGACTGTCGTGGAACTCACTGTGTAGACTAGGCTGGCCTGGAACTGAGACAGATCTTCCTGCCTCTGCCTCAGGAGTGCTGGGGTCAAAGGCATGCGTCACCTCTCTGGCCTGTTTAGCTTTCTTTTGCTGGGCTTATTACCTGGTTGACTCCCTGCCCTGAGCCTTAGGTTGCCTTCTTTCTGTGGCTGGATTGTGTTCCTCTGTGCATATGCTTTTCTAAATGAGGCTTAGGTGGACCTCGGATGCAAAGCTGGCTAAAGGCTTGCATAGCTGTTGCCTGAATGGTTGTATCTGCTTTCCTTGTTCTCCGAAAGTTTACTTGATTTTTAGGTGTAGTGGCTTTTCGGAGTCGACTGTTTCCTTTCATCATATTTGGCTATAGTAATAATAATCTTTTGTCTTCTATGTCATGCTAAAATTGAATCTGCATCCAATTAAGATTGTCTTTTGGTTTCTCTTGAAGATTTTACTTGACTCCACTTACTTCTTCAAGATGCCCATTATAGTATCATGAACATTTAAACCATATTTGAGTCAAAGATCAGGCAATACTCAACAATTTTCTGATACTTTCAAGACGCCACAGTGGACAACGGAGGAGTTGTGGAAGAGAACAGCAGTGAGTGGCTCTGTGGGATGGAGATAGGGATCCCTGAAATTCGTGTCAATCTGGCTAGGCGCTCCTTCCCTATCTATGAGGGCAAACGATGATTAGTTCTAGCACAGCTGGACTACTTGTTTATTCTAAAGGGGCGAAGTCCAGGAAATGGGAGCCCCTTTCATCACTATCCCAGTTTCTGCCATCTTAGGGGACAAGTGTGTTCTTATATTCATACTTGCATTTTAATTGTGAAGAATCTTATGTCTTTAATGTTTTTATTTTATTTCCTCTAAGCTAAAACTGCCCATGCTTTGGCTAGAATTCGTGCACCAATCACAAACTTCTATAAAACATGGTCTTGTTCTCTGGGCATAAGGACTGAAAGAGCTGGGAACATAGTTTGTTGGTAGAGCATGCCTACCATGTATGTGTAAAGGCCCTAAATTCAATCCCTAATCAATCTCTTCAGGGTTAGCCAGGGTGGCGGAAACCACCAAATACACAATTGCTTATTTTACAGTTTTCTGCACCAAAAGGGAAGGAGACCCATAAAACATGCATCAGTGATACCCTCGATAACGATTTCCCAGGGGGAAAGACAAGCTGTCAGCGGGGAGATTTCTCACCTACAGTCCTTTCTGCTGATATTTGTCAAGGCAGACATCTCTTCATCGGCACCCTGCCCAGACCCAGGTGTCTGTGCCTGCCCGAGCGCTCTAAGCAACCAGAGCAGACGTTTCCCGATGGCCAGACACTCCCGACCTTAAACTGCCCTCGCCTGACGTTTCGGGCCGCCGGCTCAGGGCAGGTGAGTCCCGCGCCCGCCGCGCACGGCGCCTGCGGGAGGAGCGGGCGGATCCGAGGGCGGCGGCTGCGGGCTCGGCCCAGCCGCAGTCACAGCGTCCCCGGCCGCCCGCTCCCAGAGCCCCGGCCGGCTCCCAGCCCTGCCGAGCGGAGGCAGGCAGCGCACCGGCGAGATGCGGGGCGGGGGGCAGGGCGCGGGGTAGGTGACTTTCTCCCGCCTCCGTTGCCCGGCCCAGGGGAGCAATGACATCACGTGGCCTTCTCCACGCACCGACACAAAGAGCCGCTGCCAGAGGCCTCGGCCAGGGAGGCCGGCGGCCGCCGCTGCCTCTCAGGGCTCCGGGGCCCCGCCAGCCCGGCCCTCCGCTCGCTGCCCGCGTCCTCCTGCCGCCACCGTCGCCCGCGCCCCCCGCGCCCCGCTGAGCCCGATCGCCCGCCCGGGCGCTGGCTCCTTCCCATGCGGGCTGCGAGGGCCCTGGGAGGGGCGCCCGGAGCCAGCCGCGCAGCATGCACTGGGGAGTTGGCTTTGCCTCGTCCAGGCCGTGCGTGGTGGACCTGAGCTGGAACCAGAGCATCTCCTTCTTCGGCTGGTGGGCCGGGTCCGAGGAGCCCTTCTCCTTTTATGGGGACATCATCGCTTTCCCTTTGCAGGATTACGGTGGGATCATGGCAGGGCTGGGCTCGGATCCCTGGTGGAAGAAAACCCTTTATTTGACCGGGGGAGCTTTGCTGGCCGCGGCTGCGTATCTGCTCCACGAACTCCTGGTCATTAGGTGAGCCGCAGAGAGGGTCCCCACACGCGGGAGCCTACAGGGGCACCTGGCCCGGGAAGGGCTGGCACGAAGGAGGGTCCGGGGCCAGCCCCTCCATCCTGCCGCCCAAAGGTCCAAGCGTCCTCTCTCATCTTCTCTCTAAGGGTTTCATGGTCACCTGGCCACTTGTGAGGGGCCATTTAGAGTTGATGGGAGAATTAAATTGGGAGGGGAAAGCATTTGCCTCCTAGCATTTCGATGCTAAAAGCAAAGTGCTGTGAGTCACTAGTGTTATGGACCCAAACAATCTGTTAAAGCCCATAGGAAGATTCTAACTGCAGCAATAGAATGAAGCTCTGTAGAAACAGGAAGGTACACTTTTATAAACGCCTAATTGGTTTATGGGTAATAATGCTGGAATATTAAGTATTAACCTCATCTTTACTTAAAAGGTTAGTTCTCCCTTACTCCTCTCTAAATGTCAACATCATTAAGAGGCTGCAGTTGCAGAAGCCTGGAACCCCCTGTCGCTGTTAAAGATGCTCGGCTAAGTGTCGCCCTGTTCAGTTTTGATGCAGCCTTAACCTGCTTACTGATTATCCGGTATGGAACTGTGAGCACCTTCAGGTTTAAATGCCATTGTTGTGTGATCAGTGGGAGCTCCGAGGGAGCACTAGCACATGGGGTACTTGACATAACAGGGAGTCTCCCTGTGCTGTAAACAGTTTCATGGCTGCCTGCCGCAGAATGTGTACAGGGCTGACTTGAGAATTACAATAAATGGAGGCCCCTGCTGTTGATACGACTAGTCCCATAGGGCTTTAGTGGAGTACGTGATACCACAGTGTACCGAGACAGTTTTTGGTTAACTGATATGTCTGTTAATGGTTAAAATTCCCATGCATTTGGGGCCCCAGTCACTGGAGATCATTGGAGGCAGACTAGTGTTCAGTAGTTCAGCATTTCCCTTCTGCCCAGTATTTTCTGAAGGGACAAGGATGTGTTAACAGCACATTTTTCAAGGGTTTGGTGAATAGAATATAGTGAGTGAATAAAGGTGCTTAGTTCCAGAGGTTATAAAGTCGCTGGTGACCTCCCAAGGCCTTGCAGAACTCCAGGAGGACACTGTAGAAGCCCCACAGTGTTTACAGTTTGTTGGTTCTGAGAGGGTAAGAAATCAGCTAGGGCTAAGAAAATGTGTTGGCTTTCATATTATTTAGCCATATTGGAAGACTGAGAAGTATGTTTTAAGTTTGCTGCATCTTATTTAGTTCATTGCCTTGAATCTACTTGAACCAAATACAGAAGTTTTAAAGTGAAATATCTCCAGGATTACTCCCCATCTGTGCCTGTGTTAGAACTTAGATTTCAGGTCAGGTTTCAGTCCATACAAAGAACTCCCACACACCTCTGCAGCGTTTTAAACAGTAGCTCATTGTTTCTCGGTTGTATTTCAACCCGAAGCCTGTGAAGACTGTCCCTGCACCAGGTGGCTTCCCAGCATTTTTCCAGTTTGTGGAGAGTGAAGGCTTCATCTGGCCGAATCCAAAATGTGGCTTAGATGACCTTGCAGAAATAACGGGGCCTTGGAAGCTCACTTTGGAATAGACCACGCCCTGGAAGCTCTGGATCTTGGACACTATTAAAGCCCTCTGCCCACGCTAGGTCTTTCCCCATTATGGTGACCACAAGCCTCGGCTCTGGACTTACTTGGATCAAGACGTTTTAAGACCCATGTTCGTTTACTTTTGCTTCTTGATGAATGAATTGATAAACTTTATTATAATACAAGCACAAAGAAGGCTGCCAAAGTTTCGGGAACTTAGCGGGACTCTGTGTGTGTGATTGCAAGTATCTTTAACAACTACCACTACAGAGGAGAAGGAGGCTAAGTTACCTGCCCAAGATCACGCAGAAGCAGGAGTAAGACCGAGGCTCCAATGTGGAGCCTGGCTGCTTGTGAGAAGATGCTTGCTTTGTGGTAGAGAAAGGATGAGAAAGGAGCAGAATGGGGGCGTTTCCTAGGAAGACAGGCCTATGGTCAAGATGCAGCTTTCTTCCAGCTTCCAAGAGTAGAGCGATAAGGAGCAGACAGGAGCATTAAGACAGGCTTCAGAAGGTACAAGTCAGGGGAACTTCCACTTCCAGTGAAATCTGAGCTTCCACTGTCTGTACAGTTTAGGCAGAAGAACAAATCAAAATATGAAATGTGTGGGAGGAAAATAGAGCACAACATGGCCCCCACTGTCTGAGTTCATTGGCAACTGTCAGCTCTTCCCCACCCTACCTGGACTTCCTGTTGCCCAGATTAACCTTAATCTATGGTTTTGTCTCATGAGAAAATGAAGTTGTCAGATCATTTAAGAAGTCTAATTAATGAGTATAACCAATGCAGGTGTTTTTAGGGTGAAGCATGGGTGCTTCTCTGGGGGATATTATTTTTGCTATTTGTATTTTCTCTATTGTTATATTTTTAAATAATTATTGTCTTAACCCTTTGTTTTCCCCCAAGTGGAGAATGGCCTGGCATCTATATTAAATCCATTCAAGCATCTGGAAATTTGTTTGTAAACGGAATGGCTAAATAATGACTTCATTCCCCAGAGCTCATTTGAGCTTTAGGTACTCCAGCCGAAGGGTCCCTATCTGATATCCATGATTGACTCATTGCCTGTTACGGAGGCGTGATCATTTGTGATGTCCTTAGAGCAGGGGCTGGACCTTGTTAGTTCCTATTAGGTGAGCCATCTGGCCTCTGCAGGTGTTCTCTCTTCAAATCTCATTCTAAGGCCATTTTAGGAAATAAACCACACAGGAAGGTCCTGACCCTAAACTAGGGGAAAGGCTCTGACAAGTAGAAGGATGCCTGTCGGGCCAGACTATCTGGGTTCAAATTGGATTCTGTGCTTAGCCAGTCATCCACCTTGGATGCTAATAAATTCTCAAGTAGTATTATCTATAGAGTAGAAATAATAACAGTAGCCTTCCTTATCCAATTGATTTAATATGTTAACATATGGGAACTACTTAGGACCGTTTGTTATATGGGCATTCAGTAAGATTAGCCATCACTAGCTAGCTGAGTCAGAGTGACTGTGTTAATAAAAACTAATCAAGGAATTGTCAAATTTTCTTTTCTTTGGACTCTTGAGATCTAGAGTTATTTCAAACTTTATATATATATATATATATATATATATATATATATATATATATATTTATTTTTTTTTCATTTTTGCTGGGGGTTGAACCCAGTGCTTCACCCATGGAAGCTGAGTAGCCCACCACAGGACTGGATCTTCACCTCACTCCACTTTTGGCATTTTAGTTTTTTGAGACATGGTCTAGCTGAGTTGTCTAGGCCAGCCTTGAACTTGCAGTTTTCTTGCCTATGCCTTCTGAATGGCTGGGATCTGCCACCAGTCTTGGTCTGACACACTTGATCTGAAAGTGATGTTCCTTGGGCAAGTTACACTCTGACTTTCCTGTCTACTGTAAAATGTTAGTGTGGTGTCCCAAAGTTAAACTCTAACAATGTCCACTGTAGATTGCTGTTATCAGAATTAAGTAGGTTAATATGGGCAGTGTTTATAAAGTCATTGGCACATGTTGACACCTGAGCAGCATCTATTTTGACTATGAGGGTCCTAAGTGGACCTTTAGAATTTGGTTCTTCTGGCCAGTAGGGCAGAGGATTTCATATTTATCTCCTTTTAGTTCTTAAATTTTTGCCTTGCTAATTTACATGAAAATGCCACTTTGTGATGTGAATTATTTTACTGGGCAAAGTCAGCTGCGAATTGTAGAATTTGTGTTGTCTGCTGACAGTCAAAATGAGTCCTGGATTTTAATACCTGACCTCCCACACATTTCCCAGAAAGGAAAACCTTTGTTTCATAGTAAATATTTTAATTTTTTGGCTTGTAATTCCAGAATGAGTCATTCTGAGTTCTTTAAATTGCCTAGGCCCTTGGTTAGCAAACCTCAAGAGAACTTGTTTTATGAAGTGGAAATGCTGAAGCTAGTGAGCATCGCATGGTGTAGGTGACAAGCCATTCCCGCTTGGCCAGAAGTAGGTGTAGAATTAAACTGGAATTTGGAGAGGGAAGTAGAAGCTTATGGAGGGTCAAGCCTTGAGAATGGAGTTTATCTAACTGGGAAAAACTAGGCAGACAAAAAGATGGAAATTGTAATAGGTTTCTGAGGAGTTTATGAGCCAGATTGGGTGAACTGGGAAGATTTTGTAAGTGAACAAGAGCATATCTTGTTGTGTAAGAATAAATTCTTCTACACGTCAATGCTTAATAGCCTACTAAATGTTTACAGATATTGTTTTATTTAATCCTTGTGATTATCAATATAAAAAAAAGCCTGAATGTTTAGTATCAGATTCCCTGTAGATGTGCATCATGCCACAGCAGACTCATTCGGTTATCTCCTCACCTTATTGAGAAGGGTCTGTTTCCATGTTTTGGGTAAGGCAGGCATAGAGGCACCGTTCAGGCTCTGCAATGTGACTATGTCTCTACCCAGGATTCTCTGTCGTCCAGGCAGGCCGTAAATGAGTGATCCATTTCAGCCTCCTGAGAGCTAGGATTAAAGGCCTGAAGTACCATGCTCACCTTCTAGTATTTGCATCCCTGAAATATATGTCATTTATCTACTTCATAGGGTTGTTTTGAAGATTAAATGAGATAATACCCATGAAATGAGCATGGTGGAACACATAGTAAGCACAAAATACCTGTTCCAACACTACTCCTCTTGCCCATAGGCTGCATGTTGATTTGTAGTTACTTCCCAGAGCCACTGGATTATAGTCACTTCAGAGTTTGTAAGGTCCACCTGTATGTCCGCTCCACTTCCATTCTCTAAACACTGGATGAGGTAAGACCTGTCGCACACACTTCCGCTTGTGCACAGAAGCCTACAACCCTACAGGGTCCTCTTGAGGCCCCAAGGCAACAGAAAACTAACATGCAGACTGTTCTTCATTTCTGTTTTGGTTTTGACAGGAAACAGCAAGAGCTTGACTCCAAGGATGCTATTATTTTACATCAGTTTGCAAGACCTAACAATGGAGTCCCCAGCTTATCTCCTTTCTGTTTGAAAATGGAAACATACTTAAGAATGGCTGACCTACCTTATCAGGTACTTGTTTGCAAATATGTTTTATTTTTTATGGTCTCAATATCACATAGAGGAGGGTGTAGTTAATGTCATAAATGGATGTCAGAGTAGAAGGGTCTGAAGGTTAGACCCCAGTCTCTAGTAAGAGAGAGATACTTGGATTCCAGGGTGTATTGAATTCTTTTTACATCAGTTTTAATGAAGGAATCATAGTATTTCTCTTAATGGGTCCTTTGGTTGGAGGTTTGGAGAGGCATCCAGGGCAGCTGGTGAGAAATGTGAGTGTGCTACTGCCTGGTGGGACTTCTCTTTTAGGTTTTTCACTCATCATTTTGTCCTCTACGAATGTGGGGTTAGAGGGCACAGTAGGAATTGGGCACATTTTTGAAAAAAATAGATTGGCAGTACCAGGGATTGAAGCTAGCATCTCATGTTCTACCACTTAGCTATAGCTCTGATCTTTGAATATATTTTTGAATTTTTCCATGTTCTGCACAAGTGACTTTCAAGGAAATACCTGTACATTTCCGCATCAAAGACGCAAAGGATGTTGGAGAGATGCTCAGTGGTTAAGAGATCTGTGACTCCTGTAGAGGATCCTGGTTTGGTTCCCAGTCCTTACATGGTGGTTCTTGATCATATGTAACTCTAGTTATATGGGATCCCATGTCCTCTTCTGACCTCAGGCATCAAGGCAAGCATGTGGTACACAGATATACTTGAAGGCAAAAGACTGACACATAAAGTAAATAAATCTAAAAATACTTACAAGAAGCAATTCAAGAAAAAAGGAAAAAGAAACACACATACCCATATATACATGCATACACATACATATACACTTATGTGTAATAAGTGATTTGCAAGTATTTTCACACCATGAGAAAAGGAAATAAGCCAAAATCTTAATTATAAGTAATTACTGAAGTTTAGAACATGGGTTATTTTAATATACATATGTATATATATGAATTTACAGATTTTTTTCCTAAAGATAGAAATAAGCATTATTCCATAAAAAAGAATTAACAAAAGTATGTATTTGAAGGTATCCAGTTTTCCCTCAGCGATGCTCAAGTTAGCTAACGCATTTGCTATGTTTTTTGTTATTGTTGCCACTTCTCTATGTAGCTTTAAGTTTTTCCCTTATGTTTTCCTTTTTTTAACAAGTTCTAACTGTAGGGAGAGTTTTCAAAGCTTTGTGTCTATGTTTGTTTTTGATATTATGGTCAGAGAAAATCATCTCTGTGACACCAATTCCTTCAGTTTACTGAGACTTTATTCAATTGTGTGGTTATTATTTTTTTTTAAGATAGTAGAAAAGAATTAAGTAAATCTTATCAGTGTGGAGCAGCTTATTTGTTTACTTGCTTGAAAATATCTGGTGTGTTATTGAGAGCTGCATTTTGCTCTTTTAAAATGGTTTGCTTGTTAGTTTCTGAAAAGGGTAAAGCATTCAAGTCTTCATTGATTGGTCCTCTTTTTGCTGCTCTGTTAGCGCTTTAATACTACTTATATATTTGAAGTTATATTTTTAGGTACACATGCTACAAATGATCACATTTAAAAATGTTTTAGTTTTCTAAGTCCACTACCCCTCTAGTTCTTTTTATAAACTTTTTCAATATGAGTTCTTATGTGTCTTTTGTCTCTTTAACAATTATTAAAGCTGACATAAAAAGCAATGGACTTCATTATAGCATTTTTTCTTTTATTAAACATAATTGTACCTTTTAAATCTTTAGCGTTAACAAGACAAACACACATGATCGTAAATGACATTTCTTAGAATAGTAAACAAATTTTTACAACATAGAAATGTTTACTGAAAAAATTACTCCTTTGCATTTTTATGAATCTATTTTATTTCTAGCTTATTAGGTAAATGCTATATTCTCATATTTGTTTTTACACTCAATATTTCATTTTGGCTGATGTCTGAAATCGATGAAGAAAATCTGACCCCATGAAGATGCAAAGTTTAGAAACAGGGAGGCTGGTTTGGTTTTTGCTGTTGTTTTAGTTAGTAGTTTGTTTGGTTGTGAGTGGAACATTTTCTTACACTTGTGTCGTTACTCTCTGTCTAATTTAGCCCTGTGCTCCACTGCTCCCCTACTCTCTTGATGGTCCAGTTCTTCACCCCAAATAGTCTCCTTCTTTAGTGTTCATATGAATCCCATCACCCTCTCTGTCTCCAACATTTTGTTGCAGATTTCTTCCCATCTCATGGTCCTCTTTCTAGTCTCATGGCACACACAGGTGCATGCATATGTAAAAATTTAAATCTAGGTTTTTGCATATGAAAGAAAATGTGAACTTGTTCTTTCTGAGTCTGGTGTGTTTCACTTACCGCAGTGATCTCCAGTTCACTCCATTTTCCAGTAACTGACAGAATTTCATTCTTCTTTATGGCTGAGTAAAACTCCACTGTGTACATAGAATGTATTTTCTTTATCCATTCCCATATTTTCAGACATTTAGGCTAGTTTCTTAAGTTGGCTGTTGGGAATAGTGCTGCATTAAACAAAACATGTGAATGTTGACTGGGTTTCCTTCAGTTATATATCCAGAAGTGGTAGAGCTGGTTTATATGGTAGCTTTTTTGAGGAACCTTCATTCTACATATTGGCTGCACCAATTTATATCTACACCAACAGTGCCTAAGTGTTGTTCTTTCTCTGTATTTTTATCAGCATTTGTTGTCAATTGTTTTCTTGGAGAGAGCCACTCTGACTGGAGAGAGATGGACTGTGTGCTTTTTTTAAATTCTGGGGAAACTAATGATCAATAGTCTTAAAATATTCCCTTTAATCATGTTCCCTGCCTGTTTCCTGTTGTCTGGATCTCTGCTTTATTTCCCAGTCTCTGTGCTGTCCTGTCAGTCTCTGCTTCCATGTGGAACTTTCCTCCTGTGGAGCTTCCATTGCAGTGCAGGATTCCATTTTTGCAACCATTTTTTAAACATTTTTAATTGTGTGTGCCTGTGTGTCTGGGGGTATGCCCATGTGCTTACGGGTGCTTGTCGAGGCCACAGGTGATCCTTTAAAGTTGGAGTTACAGGTAGTTGTGATCTGCCTGGTGTGAGTGGTGGGAATCACACTTGGGGTCTCTGGAATAGCAGTATGCCCTTAACTGTTGAGCCGTCTCTCCAGCCCCTCACTGTGTTTCTCCTCTGTAGTGTTCTTTCTTTTTTACATGGTTTCCCTGTGTTGCCTTGGTTGGCCTTTCCTCTTGCCTCTACCTCACACGTGCAGGTGTGTGTTACCATTCCTGGCCAACTGTTGACTACAGTTGACTTTTATCTTTTCTTAGAAGTGTATCTCCTTAGTCAGTTTTCCCAATTTCTCCCTTTATCTGTGGGAGGATATTTGTTATGCTAACTAAAAGCATCTGGTCTGTCCCAGCATTTCTGTTTCATGTTGCCTGTATTCAGCTTGCTACATTTCTCTTGTGGTGGTTGTACCTCTCAGAGGTCTAGTGTTTGTTTTAGATCTCCTATCAGGGATGCTGGCTCCCCTGCCCAGGAATTTGTACTGGGCAAGGGCTAAAGCCCCCTGCATGGTCCTCACCCTTCACTTCCGATGTTCTATTCCAGTGCTCATCCTGTCTTCCCATCTCTTTGGCTTGATTTTCTCTCACCTATGGACAACTTAAATGAATAGTATAATGAACACCCCCAGTCCTTACCCACGGGTTCACTTATGGTAATTATTTGGCCTCCTTTGCTTTAGCTCTCTTTTTATAGTCTTTTGGAACATGTTTTTGATACATCATTTGAAAGTACTGTGCAAAAATTACGACACTTCACTTAAAATGCATTAACATGCATATTTCCCAGATAAAGACAGTTTTTCTACAAAACTACAGTATACATTAGATACATGGACTTTTCCCAATCTGTTATAGTTTTCAAAAGGTAGTCAAATTATTTCAAATGTAGCCAATGGAAGGTATCTGGTGGTAGTTATTTCTGGAGTGCAGTGAGTATTCACCTCCTTACATATTGGATAGCAATTGAGCTGAAGATTCAGTGGGCAGTAGAGCAAGTCAGAAACCTAAGACTAGGAAATCTCTCTTAGACTTTGAAATCCTTCATCTCAAAATGATGATAATGGCAGTATCTTACTTAGATATAATCATATCTAAGAAAATTATATTTGTCTCTAAAATGTTTTCTCCTGCTTTTTAGCTGTAAATCAAAATTTGATTATGAAAACATACTCGAGTTAATCATTTTCAGAATGATCTCTAATTTTCATTTCTGTAGTTTTTTGTTCATTTTGTTTTTTGAAACAGGGTCTCACTAAGTAACCCTGCCTGTCCTGGAATACACTATGTAGACCAGGCTGGCCTCGAAATCACAGAGAACTCCCTGCTTCTGCCTCCCTATTATTGGTGTTAAAGGCATGCACCACTATGTCCAGATATTTCCAAAGTAGAATGGGAGTCACACAAACATGTACCATGAGAGAACATAGTCTAGGGACAGATATGGGAACAGTTCTTCTTTAGGGGAGAGGAATGTACACTGTTTAGTGGAAGCCAAAGGAAGGGCAGATAATGGTTTCACCCTGGATAAGTAGTTCATTTGGAACAAAACTGTTTAGGAGAGCAGGGTATTGCAGAGGATGGGGAGAGGGATTCCTATAAAAGTAGCGACTGTTCTGAGTGGTCTAGTTGGGCGTGGAAGTTGAAGCAGGAACCAGAAAAGACTGATAACCAGTGAGGCTGGCAGGTGGCAGCTACTGGCTGGTGTGAGTGTAGTTCACCACTGGAATTTGTTTCTTGTGAGAGGAGGGTGCTGGGGTCAACCAAGGGCCAATGTATGGGAGACAAGTGATCTACCACTGAGTTACAACCTCAGCTCTTGAATTTTGTTTTGTTTGTTTTCATGCTTTCATGTGGTGTGGTGTGCATGTGCATGCATGTTGGGATGTGTGTGTGTGTGCCAGTGCAAGGGTGTGTATTTGGAGGTCCAAGGTTGGTAATGAGAATCTTCCTTGGTTGCTCTTCCACTTTATTCACTGAGGCAGGGTCTCTCTAGCTGATTTGTCTCAGCTCACCCACCAGCTTGCTTTGGGATCCTGTCTCCAAGGCTGGAATTACAGATGAGCTATCATGTCTACCTAGCATTTACATAGGCTCTGGGAATCTGAACTCTGACCTTGATTACATAGTAAGCACTTTAAGTTGTTTTATTTTATTTTTTGAGACAAGGTCTTAATATGTAGCCCAGACTGACCTTGAACTCAACTGTGTTGTCCAACCTGGCCCTAGACTTAAAGTGATCCTCCTGCCTCAGCCTCCTGAGTTCAGGAATACAAGCATATGCTACCATGTGTAATTGCAACTCAGTGATTCTGAGGAAGAATATTTGCCCTCATTTGCACTGTAAAGAGTTTCTTCTGATGGCATCATTGAAGCTAGATTACATCTGAAGAGATGAGTCTGAAAGGGATCTGTTGGGAGGATACGAGTGCAGCAAGGGAAATCGAGAGCAAAGGCAGTGTTGTATGGTGATTGTACACCTCTAGAATACAAATTACATGAATGTCAGGTGCCCTAGTAACTTCCAGAGAGGTGTGTAATGAGTCTTTTTATGTCCTGCCAGCCAACTCCCAAGTAATGACACAGAGACCTGTATTAATTATGAAAGCTCAGTCTTTAGCTTAGGCTTGTCTCAACTAGCTCTGATAACTTTAATTAACCCATTTATATTAATCTATATTCTGCCACACAGTGTTACCTCTCTTCCATCTTGTATTTCCTATTTCTTCCAAGTCTGGCTGTCGACTCTGCCTTTCTTCTTCCCAGAGTCCTCCCTGTTCCCCGAAGTCCTGTCTAACCTCTTCCTGCCTAGCTATTGGCTATTCAGCTCTTTATTAAACCAATCAGAAGGTGCCTTGGCAAAGACACATCTTCACAGTGTAAAGAAATATTCTGCAACAGATCTGTTTCCACTGTCCATTCCTGGGGGGACAAACACACACCTTTGTGTCTAGCATTTACATGAGTATACTACTAGAGGGGAACTAGAGGACATTCCATTTTCTACATTGGGCATAGACAATCTGTATTTAGTTACCACTTTTTCAGGCTAGGCCCACTTTCATTTGATAATAAACAATGAGATAAAGTATCAGGACTCTACGAACAGAGATCACTCTACCAAAGATAGTGATAAGTGGCATTTAGCTAGTTCACACTTTGCTTTGAGCCTTCTGAAAAGGTGAGAACACCTACCAATTTGAGAATTTCAGGACCCTGAAGCTCAATCCAAGCTTATATGTACAAATGGATGCCTGCCCACCGAGTTTTCGAGTACCAGTTTTCTCAGAGGGGCTAACATTTGCCAATATCTAACAGTATTTGCATTATCTATTTGTACAAAGTATGAGGAAGAGTTTGTGACAATCAGATTAATTGAGATCATGTAGTCTGTAAGACAGTGGATACAATCAACCTGAAGTTTAAATGACTATATTTATTGAGAAATCTGATTGAAGACATGAAATTCTCCAGAATCCCCTCCATTCATGTGGTCTAGGTCTTCACTTTTTATACATTTTTACTTTTATACATTTACTGTAATTTTAATAATAAACTGTGTGACTTGATCTGGCCACTCTTCATTTCTGGATCATAATATTCTGAGACACCGTAAGCTTCTAACATGCTTATAGATCGAAATAGAGCTTGTCTGGACAGATATGGGTACCACTCCAGGACTAGAAGTTAAAGGTCTGGGCTGAAAACCAGGAACCTGCTGAATTTCCTTTAGGAGACACAGCAGTTGAGCCTGTTGTGTGTTCTTTTTAAATCTCAGTATGATAATTTAGAGGACCGCTCGCTCTCAGTGTAGTGACAATATGCATTATTCAGATGCAGCATATTGGATTTCAAGTGAGTTCTTTGGATACTACATTGGTACAAGCTTCTTTGTGGTTTATTTTCACCTTTCTTTCTATTGTGGATAGTTTGCACATTTATAGCTAGTCTTGTTCATTTTGAACCCACCCCTTCCTTCTCCCACTCCTTGCCTCAGAGTCTCCTTCCTTCCCTAATCCAGATAGAATTTGAGTCCATGTAGAACCTATGAGAATAAATTAATACTTCAATGTTCAGTAAAAGGCTATCCTTCTCCCCTTCTAGAGTAATGATCTTAAAGAGTTAAGATGCTGAGTTCATTTGAGTAAATAATATGGACACAAGCACTGATGGGTTGCAATGTTTGTTTCTGCTAATAAGTGAAATTTATATACACATTGCTTTTCTCTTTTTAAAAAATGCTATTTAGAACTATTTTGGTGGAAAGCTCTCTGCTCAGGGGAAAATGCCTTGGATTGAATATAATAATGAAAAAGTGTCTGGCACAGAGTTCATAATCGACTTTCTGGAAGAGAAGCTTGGAGTGAACTTGAACAAAAACCTTGGCCCTCATGAAAGAGCTGTCTCAAGAGCTGTGACCAAGATGGTGGAAGAGCACTTTTACTGGTGAGTCCCTGGTGTGTGCCCCCGTACCTCCCCTAGCTAGCCTAAATCCTCTTGAACTTTCTGACATTCATCTTCTTAAATTTTTTTTTGTTAACTTTTACTCACCTGTCTCAAAGATTTTTTTTTTATCAGAAATAACTTTGACTTAGGGTCAAAGTTCTGTCTGTTGTCTCCAAGTATCTTAGACCAGGACTCCACAGGCATTCTCTAGAGTCTATCTTTCACAGCCTCAACCACTCAACTCTGCCAATAAGCCTAGATATTTTTAAGCAGACTGCATTCCAGTAAAACTATCATGTGCATAGAAACTTGGATTTCATTTATAATAACACAATCTTCCTTTTATGTTTTCCCAACCACATACACACGCAAAACCTTCACAGCCTGCATGCTGCAATTTGTTGGATTTTATGTGAGGGAGGCATTTCAATTTGTGGGGCTCATTAGTACAAACTTGTAAATGAAAATGCATCAGATGCTAGACAATGGTGGTGCACGCCTTTAATACCAGCACTCAAGAAGCAGAGGCAGGTGAATCTCTGAGTTTGAGACCAGCCTGGTCTACAGAATGAGTTTCAGAACAGCCAGTGCTTCACAAAGAAACTCTATCTAAAAAGAAGAAAAGAGAAGAAAAAAAGAAAAGAAAAGAAAAAAAGAAAAGAAAAGAAAGTGCATTAGACACTGAAAGAATGCATGGAGGGCTAAGTAGAGATTTGATTCCTCAGTGGAATCAATTACACATTTGTGAGATTATGTCACCTTTCCTTAGGTAGCATTCTGCCCTGATTGCTGCATTTGTAGTTCATGGTTCCTAAGTTTGGAGCATCATACAAGTTTGAAGCATCACACACGTTTGAAGCATCTCACAAGTTTTGAGCATCACACAAGTTTGAAGCCTCACACAAGTTTGGAGCATGACACAATTGGGTTGACCAGTTGCTCTGTTTTGCTTCAGTGACCCCACGCTGCTTCAGCACCATGCGAGTTAATTACATTTGGCTAGTCTTGCTTTGCAAGCCTATTTGTCTTGTAGGTTTTTCCCTCTTACATTTATTTTCTGGCACTTATGCCCTCTTCTCTATCCTCCTAGAGATGGCAGGCAGTCTCTTCCAAATATTTGCAGACTTTACTTTGTCCTAAATACTTAATTAAGCATCTTTAATCCCACTTTATTAGTATTGCTATTTCTTGGTTAGATGTTGGCTCAGGCCATTGCCTCATGGGACTGACTATGGGATTCTTTCTCACTGGCTTACTGTTTCATCCATTTGCCCTCTTTATGAGTAAGAAACTGTGTGTTCCTGTTTCCGAGATTTTAAATGATCCTCTATTTCTTCTCTTCCCATGTTTGATTTTTTTTTTTTACTTTGTTTATCCTGGGGCCGACCAGCATTCCACATCCTCTCCCTACCTCACTATAAAGATGAAGGAGAGCTGACCAAGGAAGTGCCTTGTGGGAGAGTGTAAACATATCATTGAGTGTTTTCAGGAGCCTGGGTCCTTCCCATGTAATGCTGATGGAGATGCCAGGTTTCTGCTTTGTCATAGTGAGCATTAAGATGCATGACTGTCCAGCTTGCTTGGCTTCTGGGAAAGACTTGTGGAAAGGATTCCATCTCATTTGTTTGCCAGGTTTTAGACCCAGCAGTAGAAGAGGGAAATAAAGAACCTGCCCTGGGCCTGACCCTCAAATTACCTTTTGACAGTGTTCTACAATTTTTATTACTACTTTATTCCCTGGTAGAAGCTCACAGACACCATGTTTCTGCACTTCTCTTCACTAGCCCTCAGCTAATATGGGAGGTAGGGCAAGCTGTGGATGTGAGCGAGACGAAGCAGGAGGAAGACCATTAACTTCCAAGAGCTTACTTTACTTGGGTGGTACATAGTCTCCCTAAAAGCTAATATTGTTTCTCTAACTCACTTTCTATTAGAAAAATGGGGAGGGCATTTTGAGATACAACATACATTCATCTCTAGTAGCACAAGGAAAACCAACCTTTGTCCTGTTTCTTTTCCTCACCCCCTCCCCTCCTGCAGAGACTCCCCATACCCACTAGGGAGCTTTATATCCCCACTTTCACAAGAATGTCTATGGCAATGAGTCCCTGGACTGACTCTTCCCTTGGACTTTTCTCCTGCCCTGCCCTTCCCATCCCAGAGAGCAGAATGGAAGCCATCCCCTGCACAGGAACTGACCTCAATGTATGGTAGTTTTCTGTGAAATTCTCTTACATGTTAACAAGCACTGAGCTCCCAGGTTATGATTGTACTTACAGAGGTGGGAAGAGAGAGTCAGGAAACTCTCGGTGCTTGGCTCAGTTATTTGATGACCTGAGGTTTTTTTTTTAAGATATATTTTATTTTGGCTTGAAACTTTGAAAATGCTCTGGTACAATTTTTTATTAGGCAGAGGTGATGGAAAGCTGGCATTATTATGTAACACAACATAATATTGAAGCTCTGTTTTAGGTCTATTCAGATAAGCACAGTCAGCTATAAAGTTGTTTTTCTTGCACTTGAAATCTATATAATTATATCCCACTTGCATTATAAAAGCTATTATTGAAGATGAAGAAGGTTTTTTTTTCTCTTTCTTATCTCCTTTGTTTTATACTGAGTGCTTAAGTTAGATCCAGTGCTTGGAAACTGGTATAAGAGGTTTTCTGAGACAGGGAATCAAATTACCAGAATGAAATTGATTTTTGTAATACCCTTGCTTCTTCAGTGACATATACTGCCCCCTTATGGCCATCAGTGAAGATCTTAAGGGTCTTCTAACCCTATATAAAAAGTACAACACTCAATGTTTTCAGTGATATGAATCTGCTTCTGGGTTTCCAATAATTTATAAATTTTAAGTTTCATTTTTTTGGAACTTGTATTGAAGCCAGGGCCATGTGCATGCTAGACAAGCACTCCTGTACTGAAGGCCATCTCCAGCCTGAGCTTGGCTTTTGATGTATTTTAGTGTCTGGGAGAGATGGGGAACTTTCATAAGATAGCTTACAAGAAGGTGTGTGAAAGTCTGAACATGATGGCTGATTACAATGGCACAGATTCATTCCACTTTTCCCCTTCCTTATCCAGTTTTAGCTGTAGGAAGAGCGCTCGTTTGGAAGGTTGGTGAAATTTGATGATAGTTAAAGAAATAAATTCCTATCCCTTTAAAACAGAATGTAAATAAAAGACAGCAAGGGTATAACCTCATGGAGAGTGGGGCTTTTTTTTTTTTTTTGACATAGGGTCTCACTGTATTTATTATCTTAGCTAGCTGGGAACTCATAGAGATCCACCCACCCCTGCCTTCTGAGTGCTGGAATTAAAAGGTATGTCACCATGCCTGGCAGTGAAATGCATTCTTATGTCTTGGAAGGCCATACTCTCAGACTCAACAGCTTGTAGCTGTCTGTTTATTAGTGTTCATTTATGCCTTGGGCATGGCGTCATGTTAGGTTATGGTGGCGATATAGCTCAGAGGCTAAGCGCCCATTTAGCAGGCATAAGGTATTGGGTTTGACTCAGTACTAAAAATCAAATCAGAACAAAACAAAACCCACCAGGGATCAACAGTTTTGCCCTATTCCTTTCCCCCTTCCCTCCACCCTGACGTTTTGGTCTCCTTGAGACAGGATCATGTTATGTAATCTAGTGAGTTATGTAAATTCATAATCCTCCTGCCTCAGCTTCCCAGGTGCTGAGATTATGGGTGTGGGTGATGATGTTTGGCCTTTTGTCTGTTCTCTTGGTTTCCTTTCAAAATATTTGAGCCAGTTTTAAATCTTTAAATCTTTGGCCCCATTTTTGTAGGCAAGATTAGACACATTAGTTGTGATAAGGAAACTGAGTGTCTTAACTTTCTGAAATAGATTTTCACATGATAAATTACTTTAATTGCTTATGCTAGACTACTTTCCAAATTGGCCCTTCCTGCTACTCCAGTTAATAATTCATGACTCCTTGTGCACTGGGCTTCTTCCCAGTGAAGATAAAGGTGCCATGAACTCCTCAAGACACCCGTGGCAGCCACTTCATCTTCCTCCATGGATCTGCCTCTCTATTTTTCTAAGTACATGCCATCCCTTAGAAACATCATGTAGCCAGCACTGGGTCAGTGTCAAGCTCTTTTTCATTTCAACAACAATTCATACTTCAGCAAATGAAGCGAAGGACAACTAGTGTACAGATACCATGCTCCTACCCCCACATGGTCCTCAGGCTGGAGGGCCTTTGTGGAGAAAATCTTCCTTAAGCCTTTATGATTGTCATTGTCAGGGTGAGTTTGAGGAGCTGAGGGGAGGCAGGAAGCACCTTCTGGTGAGACGAGGATAGGGATCTCAGAGGAAGCGCCAGCATGGTGGAGCCCAAGCACAACTGGAGTGGCATGTGAAGGAGCTGACCGTAAGGACGATTAGGATGCTCAGGTAGAGGCAGCAGTGTCTGTAAATACTTGGAGCCAAGAAAGAGGTGTTTGGGGGGTGTCTCAGTCCATCCAGCCTCCTGCAACCGAATAGCAGGCTGGGAAGCTTAGAAGTTTGTATCTCACTAGTCACAGAGACCAATAAGCCTGAGGCCAAGGTTTTGACAGACTCAGTGTTTAGTGAGGGCCTGCTTTCTGGTCCACAGATAACCATCTTCTTACTGTAAGGTCACATGGTAGAAAGAATATAGAAACTCTTATGGGGTCATTTTTATAAGAGCAGTAATCTCACTCTTGAGGGCTCTAACCTCATGACTTAAGTACACTGAAGGTCCTGCTTCCTAATACTACCCATACTGGTTTCAATGTAAGAAATTTGGGGACATGAACATTCAGTCTGTATGGAGGTTCATGTACTTCTATACAGCTGATATAAAGGATTTATGGGAGGCCATGCTGAGAGACGGAGACTGGGAAGGGCTAGATCAGGTGAGGGTCCAGGGATTTCTGACATTGCAATATGATATAATCCACAAATATGTTGGACTGTGAGCATAGGTTGGGCACATGTGGGTGGGGGCCATGAAGGAAATCTCCTGGGATCCCTAAAGAATGACTCCTGGGATTCTTGCAAGGGTGAGTGAAGCAAGCAAAAATGAGTCCAGTTTTGGAAATGTATTTCCTAAAGCTCTTCCATGTGGGACTCATGGGTCTCAGGACAGAGGTGTGGGTTAGGTATAGATTTGGGCATCACTTTGAACTCCTGGATATGAATTAGATCACCTCATGACTGCAGATTAAGTAGGTAGGAAAATAAAAAAAAAATAAATAGATGAATCTTTAGACCATGGGAGAGGTGGGAGGGGAAAACAGCCACGTGAGCTAAAGGCATGTTCCCAGAGAGGTTGATAGTGCAAGATGCTGCAGAGTTGTGAGAGCTAAATTCAGGGAAGTGGTGCTGGAGGGCATACAGTGAGTTGCTGACTGCCGGATTAGATGAGAGTTGTTTGGGTGGAGTGATGGGGTGGAATCTCTCACCATTTCTGGGATCCTGATTGAGAGGTGTATCCTTGGCTGTAACAACATGGAAACACAATATATGATGTCCCCTGCCTGTCATAGCGGAGATAAGAGTATATGACCCACATATTTTGTTTTCTTTTTTTTTTTTTTTTTTTTTTTTTTTGGTTTTTTCAAGACAGGGTTTCTCTGTGTAGCTTTGCGCCTTTCCTGGAGCTCACTTGGTAGCCCAGGCTGGCCTCGAACTCACAGAGATCCGCCTGGCTCTGCCTCCCGAGTGCTGGGATTAAAGGCGTGCGCCACCAACGCCCGGCATATTTTGTTTTCTTTTGGCCCTTTTCTGGAGCTGATCCCTAAAGAGCCTGTGTGTTCCTTATTTGACACTGGTTGTAATATTGGGGACCGTGGAGAACCAAAGAAATCAAGTGGAGAGCAGGGGCTGAGGAGATACTCAGTCACTAAAGTGCTTGCAAGGCCTTGCAAGGGTGAAGACCTGAATTTGATTTACATAACCCATGTTTTAAAAAATGATGAGTTTTGGGACTGGAGAGATGGTTTAGTGGTTAAGAGTTGCTGTTCTTCCAGAGGACCTGAGTTCTGTTCCTGATATCTACAGCATGTAAACTAATGACCACCTGGAACTCCAGCTCAAGGGGATCTGATGCCTTGCCCTGATCTCTTAGGGCACATGCACACATGGAGTGTACTGTCCCCTGTCATCCCCCCCCCGCCCACCCCCCAAATAGGTGTGGTGGTGTACACTTGTAATCTCAGTGCTGGGATGGCAGGGACAGGCATGGCTCTGAGGCTTATTGGCCAATTAGCCTAGCTACACTTGGTAAGTTCTAGGTCAGTAGAGACCCTGCCTGAAAAACAATTGTGGGCAGAACCTGAGGAAACTCTAGCCTCTACACTCATGTGCATATGTGCCCTCATAACATGTTCACTGTGTATAGCGAACATATATATGGACACACACGTGCACACGTGTGTACTCAGAGCAGGAAGGGGAAGAGAGGAAGACTAGTTTGCAAGGTTACTTTTAGCTGCAGAGTTCTGAATGAGCACGGTCTTTCTTCTTCTGTGCCCTGTGCTCAAGCTGCTACTGCAGGGTGAGACTTCCTGTCATCGTTGCTGAACTATGTGGCCCAGACAGCTGCCTCTCCTGCCTCCCGCTGCTCCACATGTACCCATTGTCATTGCCTAACTTTCTGTGCATGCCCACATGCGTATTTCCCACTCTGGAGAGGAAGGAGAAGTCATTCTGAGGCAGGAAGCTTAACCTCTCCGTAGCCCTCTATCCTTTATAAGACCCACATTCCCTCCATCTTGGGAAATGAGATGTCTCTCCTCTCCACACTCCCTTCCAGCCTTATTTTCTTATCTTCTAATTTGCCTTTGAACTATGGTTTTCCTAACTTTGTCCTCATTCTAGAAATTTCCTTAGATAATCTCATTTCCCCTCGCAGCTTTAAAACTCACTAACGTGTCCCTGCCCCAGTTCTCCATGGAGAGTCTAAACTTGTCTCTGGAGTTCTTTCTACTTTCTGAACGTCTTCAGTTGGTAGTTCTTTGCGTCCTTCAAATGCAACTGGTTAACCCATCTTTCATTCCCCAAGTCCATTCCACCATGTGGATGGAACCAGCACTGAGTAGTGAAATCCACTCAAATGATGAGCCTGGGAGAAACCACCCACTTTTTCCTATATCACGGTTCCTGGACCCGTCTACCTCCACACACCGTGTGGCACTTCTCTGCCATGGTCTAGTCAGCATGTCATTTCTTGTCTGTCTCACTCACCCTGTCTTCTAGCCAGCCTTCCTACCAGCATTGCCACAGGTCTGATTATATTTCTTGTCTGGTTGAAACTTTCCAGAGCTTAACCTTTTCTTTTGGAATTAAAGCGACTCAGTCTGGCCTCAGGCCTGCAAGGATCTGCTCCGTAGCACCCTTCTGCCTCAGGTCTTATAGGCTTCCTCACATGCATCCTGGAGCCCACCCATGCTCCTGGACTTCTTGTAGATCAGAAAGGCCAGTGTCTTCAGGCAGGTATCTCCTGAGCTCCTCCCTGTGCCTCCTGTGGTTCTGCCTTGTGTGACTGGCTGACCTAACACTTCTTTCTTTCTTACATGAACTTTCCAGCCTAGAGTCACACGTTCCTCATTTTTATGCTTTCGGAGCCCCTCTGGTCTCTCTTATTATCTGTTTATGCCCAGTTTAGGATGAAATTTTTCCCTAAGACCATTGGCTTTCTAGACATTCAAAGGTTGTATAACCCTGTTGTTGTGAATTTAGATAATGTACAATTAGAATCCCCCACTAGATCACCGCAGATATAAAAAAAAGAGAGCAGATTCATATTTACATAGAATTCAGTGGAATAAATGTGAGATCTTTTAAATCAAAAGACCCATTACCCACACTGTCTATGCACACTGAAATATTGCTGGGAAGCACTTTTTCTTATTTTCAGCAAAATTCATTTCTTTGCTTTGCAATATTTTATTTCAAGAGATTTATGAAACACACACACACACACAGAGCTTTCTACAAGAGTTGTAGGTATTCTTTTTGAAAGATAATAGGATAGAGTTAAATATGGTTGTAGTAAGGAGAGTGCATTAAAATTAGGACTTTTTAGTAAAAATTCAAGAATGATTAAAAAACTCTAGGTAAATCTATTTCTTGTGTATTTCCATTTTTTAGTGGAGAGGACCCCGATAGAGCATAACTACATAAAAATGCTAAAAATTTTAGGACATTTTTTGGTGGTGCTAGAGATGGATGCTAGGGCCTGCACATGCTGGCAAATCATATATCACTGAGATACACCCCAGGCTTTCTTCTTAATGTATAAAATATTATTTCTTTGTAGGTACAACTTACTATCATCCTTTGTGTTGTTATGTAAACTTTTTTGTTTTACATTTCTGATTTTTTTTTTTTGTTTTTTTTTTTTTTTTGGTTTTTCGAGACAGGGTTTCTCTGTGTAGCTTTGCGCCTTTCCTGGGACTCCCTTGGTAGTCCAGGCTGGCCTCGAACTCACAGAGATCCACCTGGCTCTACCTCCCGAGTGCTGGGATTAAAGGCGTGCGCCACCACCGCCCGGCTTACATTTCTGATTTTTAAGAGGCCATTACTACATATCAGCCCACATTAGGGGTAGAGATGATGGTCAATACATTTTTTTTCAATATGAAGAAAAATTAAATTTTTCATGTATATACTCTCACAGCTACATTCTTTGCACAGGGAACCATTTATTCTATATCTAATAACCTCGTTCACTATAAAAAATGCTTTTGAGATTGTACAGGCTTCTAAAACCAAGTTAGGAAAAGTGTAGGCATTGCAGCCAGTACGATGCTTGACTGTCTGTGTGTGTCCCATGGGAACACTGGATGGGTGAGTTTGCCACAAACGCCACCCAGTGGGAAAAGTGACTTCACAGGTCCTTGGGTGAATACTTAAAATCATTGGGAACAGCCTGAGGGAGAGAGTTGATTCTGGAGAGCAAATAATTTACATATGCAGAGAATATAATTTATGAAATATAGACATAGGTGTACCTTCCCCTTAATCTTTGTCCAAAAGGCAAAAAAGTGTCTTAAAAAGGAACCCAACCTCTTTCACCATGAAATGTAAGATGCATGCAGTGTAGAAAACAGATATACATGCCTTAGTAGAAAGCACCTGCCTGTGGAGCCATCCTTAAGCTCCCGACAGGAATGTTGCGCTCCCCTCGCTTGCCACTGCCACTGCTGTGCACCCATAGCGCTTACTGGCTTGACTGAAAAGCTACAGCTTTCTGTGAGACAGCGTAAGAGAAAGCAGAGGAGTCTGAGGGCAGGTGACTGGGGAGTTTCAGTTAAACAGGAATATAGAATGTCATTGTTTCTCTCAAAGCTTGTAAGGCTAGACATTGACCAGAGCTGTTGTGATAGGACCTTCCACTCAGGTTAAACACTGCAGTTATTTGGTTCCTCCAGAAAGTATTAAATTCTGAACGATGCTTTTGAAAGTGACTGCAGAACTACTACACGTCTCTGATGCACACTAGTAACTTGTTTCCACACAATTCCAGGACATTAGCTTATTGCCAGTGGGTGGACAATCTCAATGAGACCCGGAAGATGCTGTCTCTTAGTGGTGGTGGTCCCTTCAGTAACCTGCTCAGGTGGGTCGTGTGCCACATAACAAAAGGAATTGTGAAGCGGGAGATGCACGGCCACGGCATTGGCCGCTTCTCGGAGGAAGAGATTTACATGCTGATGGAGAAGGACATGCGGTCTTTAGCAGGGCTTTTGGGTAATGTACCACACCTTCTATATTTTCTGTGCTTACTGTTGCATGACTAGTAGAGTGCTGCTGGTTTACAAGCTTAACTTGGTTGGGGTTTTTGCTCCCACATGAATGTAGGTTGCATTTCCACCATTTAACCGAGACCTCCAATTTCTAGGAGCAACCTCTGGTATTAGGGGTATTAGGTTTTAGTGTGGTTACTGAGGTCCCATGTGAGAACATGTGGAGCACACTTCAGCATCAGGACCAGGCTGTAAGGGATGCTGCCATTTCCCAATGTGTTGTGAGGAGAGGGTAGTCCTGAGCAAGGAACCTCTTCTATTTATAAATGGGTCAGGCTGGATGGGTCAGGCTGGTTGTGAGCACATCTGCAAGTCAAGTTAGACTTGGCGACAGTCCAGCTTCTGACCATTTTTTTTTTTTTGCGTGTGTTTGTGTTGACTCTTGTCAGCTTCTTATACTGTTTGTTTTGGTGTGTATTCTTAGTTTTGTTTTCCTAGTGTGTTTTATCCCAGATTTTGTATTTTATTGTACATCATAGGCTGAATTGTGTCTGGGGAGCTTCTTAGAAAGGCCTTAAATGCCCATGGGCTAGTGAGGATGGACATATTCCATTCATCAGCTGGCCACTGATATAGCCAGCCCTTGGTTTCAGTAGTTCTGCACTAGGTGAGCTTGATTCTTGGCTATGACAGTTCACAAAGAGACTGCTCAAAGGAAGGGCCTAGATGTAAACCAAAGCCATTTAATATGGGGCAATTAAAGGGACCAAGTCCTCAATGGGACTTCTGGTTTTATTTTCAGAAGTTGGTTTTGTTCATGAACCTTTCCTCCTGTGGAGGCCATGATTTCCATATCTGTCACCACCCTCATCTGAGAGCACATTAGATTCCTTGCCTCTGTGAAGGAGTGGGGTATGGGATTTGTTTTGTTGAAACCTATCTGGTGCCTTGGAAGTAGAGGCTCAATGGGCATAACCTTTCTTGCAGAATCATCTACAAATTGACCACTCCATTGTTCCACATTCCAGATACGTGCTTGACCTGGAGTCTTCCCTTGGACTCCATTTGGTGCCTTGCTCTGGGAATTGTGGTCTATGAGCTATTGACTTCAGATGACCAGCCCTTAGTTGGGTCCTTCTTCCTTAACAGTGGCCATGCCTGTGTCTGACTGACTCCTCTTCCTCTCTAGTTTATGCTGTTGGAAGCCTCAGCAAATAAAGAGTTGAGTCCCAAAGTTATTATGGCAAAGATTATGCCAGTAAAAGCCTTTAATGATTGGTTTCTTAACCAGAGCTTTGGTAAACAACACTTCACTAGAGTGTTTCTTAGGGGGCTGGGTGAAGGCAGCAATGAAAACTGACACTTTCTCTAAGCACTCAATGACTAGACCAATGCTTTGTTCCCAATTTTGGGGCGTCAGGGGGCAAATGCGTCACTGGTGGGTAGAATAGAGGCCACGTAAGCATGGTACTTGGCCCTCACTCAGCTCATTTGCTGCAGTTTCAGACATCAGTAGTTGACTGTGGTCTGAATTAAATAACAAATTTAATATTTGTTAATTTTAAGTTGGGTGCTGTTCCGAATACCGTGTTGAATTCTCTTGGTCCTGCCCTGTCTAGCCCAGGCTGTATATGAATGAATCCTCTCTGTCTGGCAAGCACTCAGCACAACTACTGGTTGCTGCCACCAGGTAGCCACAGGTCACTGTGGGAGGTGTTGTAGTGCTTGTGTTGAAGTAACCTCTTTTTCATGTAATTACAGGATTTGTACTTAACTTCATTAGAAATACTGTTTTCTAGGAAAAATGTGTTTGGAACAAAAACCTTCTTTCTGACTTTTAAATGTATCAGTTATATAACCTTGGGAAGGTTCATAAAAGTACAGAGGAGGAAAATAAGTCAAAATAATTTTGTAGCCTGTTGCTAACCTAAGTTACCATTAGATGTCTAACTTTTAATACTTTTATATATAATTTTGAATCATGTATTTACGTACATACATTATTTTTTCTTTTATTCTATTTTTCCATTATTAAGTATTCTGTACCATGTGACTTTATGCCTGGTATCATACTTGATGTCAGGAAAACTTACCAGATAAACTCTGCTTTGCCTACTGCTTGTCTTATACTTTGGTTCTGTTAGTTCCGAGTCTACAGATACATTCAAAAAGCAAATAGAAAATAAGACAGCATGAGAATAAGATTTGTACAGCTGCATCTATTATTAACAAAGAGACTCCCAGCTGTAGGCATTAGGTCTGCAGTGAAAGTCAGAAAAGACCATGGAATCCAGGACAAAGTCAAATAACACTACCCATTTGATAGATGAGGAAACTGAAGCCTACAGAGACTGAGTAACTTTCTGAAAGCCACACACGTAGGCAGAAGTGAGATAGGGAGCAAATCTGGAAGATCAGGCTTAAGACATTATTTTCTGAGTCCTTGCATGGCTTGGTTTCCAGAACCCTGATTAAGGCGATGAGGGAGTAAAGAAAGCTCAGACACACACAGAAAAGCTGGGATTGGGTGGTGTGAACTCTCTGATGGAGACACTGCAGCACCCCAAGTTCAGTGTGTTTATTATACAGAGTTGAATAAGGAGTCAAGGACTCCAGGTTAGGTAATTATGGTAGGAGCAGTTTCTGGGGGGAAGCAGCCTCAGGCTGTAAATATGGGGTGAGGGGACAAAGCCACGCTAGACATTTTTACACACACTATCAATAGCCACACATGAGCCAGGAGGGAAGGGCTTTGCCACTCCCACGGGGCTGAGGCACTGGGGTCCTTGACATGGCTGTGCCTCCATTAACAATACACATTCACCCAGGAATTCACTGGCTCCCCACTACCCAACTACGACCCCAAATTTCTTTATAAATTATGTTTTAAAGTGAATTTTTATTATCTCAGGCTGGCATCTTTAGAAAATTCCCTGAAGTAGGCAGAGCTTGGACTATCAAATTAAGAAGTGGTCTCTCAAGTACTGTTTAAGAATGTGTTATAAGGCCGGGCGTTGGTGGCGCACGCCTTTAATCCCAGCACTCGGGAGGCAGAGCCAGGCGGATCTCTGTGAGTTCGAGGCCAGCCTGGGCTACCAAGTGAGCTCCAGGAAAGGCGCAAAGCTACATGGAGAAACCCTGTCTCGAAAAAACAAAAAAAAAAAAAAAAAAAAAAAAAAAAAAAAAAAAAAAAAAAAAAAAAAAGAATGTGTTATTTGCTTTCTCCTAGAAGTGGACTATGGAATGATTCCTTGTTGTCTGGGAATGTAGAACTGTTGCAGAGTACTTGTCCAGTGTAAGACCCTGGGCTCCACCCCCAAGACTGCAAACAAAACAAAACAACAAAACAAAACAAAACAAAACAAATATGGATATTTCTGTAAATTGAGGTTGTATCCTTTCTTGGGAGGCATGCTTTTAAGAGCCTGATCAGATAAGAGCCAAATGATAATTGTGATTTATAAATGGAAGTGAGAAAAGCTGATTTCCAGAAAGCATCAGTCGCTTAATAAAAAATTTATTGTGCATTTTCTAGTGTGAAGTATTTCTTTTGAGCATGAAAATAGCTCAGGGTTTCTTTGGTCTTCAGCCCTCGTTGACATCAAGTTGGCACATTTGTAAGAACTACATGTATTGGTTATTTTAATAAATATCTGTGATCTTGATTATTTAACGAAGGGTAAATGATGCAAAGAAGTGAGTTCTGCCAGAGGCAGCTTCCTGCCATCTTCCTAAGCATATATAATTATAATATGGTGCAGTTTTTACAAAATGGTTATGTTGTGTTGTTGGATAAAATGAATAATTTAATTCTGTTTTTCAAGTAAACAGATACTTGGCTGGTCACTTAGTTCTGGGTTAAGTCATATATAGAAGATTAAACTATTCTCAAAAAACAACATAGAAAAGCATTTGCAATAAGAAACAGAAAATCTCTAGCCCTTGTGGGCTAACCAACTTACCTGTGGTTCTCAGACTTTCCAAGTCACAAAACAATACTGTATTTTGATGCTTTTGAAAAACAGATTTTATAATGTTGACTACGGTTTGAAATGTACATCAGTTTCTTCTCTGGAATTTCTACTGGTTTCTAAGGCTCATGATGGAGTAATAGGTTGCTGGGTATGGGAATTGGATTTGGTGACCATCCATCTGATCACTCTATGTGTATCTGATCATGATGAAGCAGTATAGACTATTCTATTATAGTGATTCTTTGCTTTTAATTGGGCAACTATAGGTCCTGGGTGGTGAAACTATCATTATCTCATTTGACAGTAGATGAGTAATTGATAAATGGAGTTTGTTTGTGGGATGGAATCATATATGGGGAGAATAATTAAATCCATTTTCAGGCATGGGGACCAGACTGCATAGGTGGTAGTTAATAGTCACTGTCTGCACATAGTTAGCAGACAGCTAAGAATAACCTCAGGATTTCTTGATCTAAGAATTAATTTTGAGCAAAATATTAAATTTGTGAATCTTTTTTTTCTAGTTATAGTCTCATGTGGCACAGTCTGTTCTAAACTCACCATGTAGCAGTATCTGGCCTTGAACTCCTGATCCTCTTGCCTCAGAGCCCTGAGTATTGGGATTATTGGCATGTGCCATCATGAATAGCTTAAATTATGGATACATTTAAAAGATAGGGACAAAAAGAGTAACAGACTCTAATGCCCCTACACGACCCATTTCCGTGGCTAGAAACACAGTAGGAGAATGTATTTGTAAAAATGAGAATTCAGATCTGCTTCTTTTATCAAAGAGGTATGCACTGACTCACACACTGAGGTCTTTGTGAAGAGCTTAGATGAACAAGTTTGGCACAGCTCTGAGTTACCAGGGCTACCATGAGAAATGCATACTGTTGGTAAGCATTTACAAAATCATTCACTTGTGAGAGGTGTCTCCACGAAGAACAGGATGCAAAGAGGGCAGTGTTCGGGGTAGTGATTGTGGGCAGTATATGGTCATTCCCAGAGACTTCTTTGGGAGTAGGGGTGACATTTAAACTGAATGCTGAAACATAAGCCAGAGTTAGGCAAGCATGTGTGTGTGGAAGGAGGGCAGGGCTGTGATGGTGAATTGAATAGCATGGGATAAGAAAGGAACACCATGTAAAAAGATCTAGAAATCAAATGCAGCTGGGAGCATTCAAAGACTGAAAAGGTGGCCAGGGTGCTTAGAAACTTTACAAGAGCAGAGGAGTGTTAGTAGACAGAGGTAGGCAGGGGCTGAGAGCATACAGGTGTTATGGCACATAAATATTTTTGTGCTTCTTGTCTGAGAGCAAAGGGGACCATGAGAGACTTAAAGTAGAGAGGTGGGACCTGGTGGAATGGCTCAGCAGATAAAGGCACCTGTTCCCAAGCCTGGCGAGCTGATTATGATCCTCAGGACCCCCATGGTAGAAGAGAAAACCAACACTTAAAATACTCTATGACCTCTACACATGTGTGTTGACACATGTACCCACACACATTCACATGCAGAGAGAAAATTAAAAAATCTCAATAAAAATAAAGTAGGAATGTTGCATTCCCCATATATGTTTAGTGTGATGAAGTGTGTGTGTGTGTGTGTGTGTGTGTGTGTGTGTGTGTGTGTGTGTGTATGTGTGTGTGTGAAGAAGAGGGTTGTTACTGCCCAGGAAAGATAAGAGGGTACTGGGACCACAAACAAGCTGGTAGAGTTAGGCCGACATGGATTATGGCTGAGCTTAGAGACAGAACTGGGAAAGCTAGTCATTGTGGAGGGGAGTGGTGCTGCAGAGTGATAATGAGTAACCGAGTTATGGACATGAATGTAAAGGAAAAAGTAGCTGTTCACAGAGCCAGTGTTGGAGGGGGGTGTAGGCAGATTTTTCTGTCCCACCAGCCTGCTCCCAAATAACCACATGGAGACTTCTTATTAATTATGAAAGCTCGACCTATAGCTTAGGCTTGTTTTTAACTAGCTCTTATAACTTGACCCATTTTTATTAATTTATTTTCTGCCTCATAGTTTTGTTACCTTTACTTTTCCCAGATTACTTTCCTGGTTCCTCCATGTCTGTCTAGCAACTCTGCCTTTTTCTTCCCAGCACCCTCTCTGCCTAGCTATTGGAAGTTCAGCTTTTTATTAAACCAATCAGAGTGATAGATCTTCACACTGTACAAAAAGGTCATTCCACAAAAGGGGACTTGTGATTATAGGTATGGATGTGCTGTGTCTGAGACAGACACTTGAGTGGAGATGAAGTATGAGGTAAAGGGAGCTTGTTGTTAGTGGATAAAAGGCAAAGAGTTTATCAAGTTGTATTAGAGCAGTTGTGTAACTAAGTGAATGGAATTCTGATGTCATGGGACACAGATGGACAGGTTAGTAGAAGCCATGGTTAGTACTGTTTGGTCACACATGCCTACAGAAATGATAGTTTCTTCAAAGTGTTGAGCTGTGGTGTGTACATCAGTGTGAGGAGGGGGGAATGTGGTGGCCTGAAGGGTGTGAGATAGCTTTAGGAGGTAAAGTTGGTTTTTTAGTGGCTGCAGGGACAAAGTCTCTTAACTTTCTTCCAGGTAGAAAGTTGACCTGAACTCTGAAAGAGGTCAGAAGGTTGCCAGAAAGCTGTTTTATGTCTTCAAATCATGAACAGGCTAACATTGCAGTTAACTGTTTGGTCTATTGATTTTGTGTCAGTTATGCATAGTTGTTAATTAGGTGCTGTGCTAAGTCTATGGGATGCTTAGGCTCCAGCTGCAAGGCCCAAACTGTCATAATACGTGAAGACGTCCCATCTGATCTCAGAAGCCTCTTCTTGTCATCATTTAGCAATAGGACAAGGTCAGAAGATGGACATAGGAAATCATTTTTATTTATGAGTGGAGGGGCAAGTAGATCCCTATAATGAAACAAAATGCTCAGGTGAGTTATTAAGGAGCCGCTGGCTTTACAACGAGGGGCCCCTGATTTATTCTGCACGAGCTTCACTGAAAGTAACTGTATCTGCTTAGCTCGGCCACTAGGTGGGCCATTTCTGGATTTCTTCATCCTGCTGGATGCTGTGATGTTCTGGTGGCAAGGGAACCTCCTCCTCTGTAGAAAACATTTGCTTTAAGATCAAGGCAGATTCACTGCAGGCTGAGCATATTGCTAGTTACCTGATAGAGTGACACCATCCAAAGACAGCTCTCTGGGGACAATGCCTGTCATGTTCAGTACTTTTCTCAATGACTTCTTTACAACTTTCGAGAAATTGGTTTTCCAGTAACATTGGGTGGAAAAGCATCAATGTTGGATACATAACAAAATGAAACCTAGCAGGGGTAAATGTTCAGTTTTGTAGTTAGGTCCAGAAATTACATTGCACATATTCAGAGCGAGGAGACCCATATAAAAGCAGAGCACTGGGAGACTTTGGTTGATTTCTATCTTAGTATGTCTCCAGTGTCAAAGGAACACTAACAGCTTAGTTTGGGTGGATTGAGAGATGAGGTGGCCAAGTGAGTGAAGCGCCTGCCTGAAAGCATCGTGACAGCTGAGGAAGGATCTTGAGACGTTTCTAGCTGGTCTCTCCAGTGCTCATGGCTGCATGGTTTTATGTTCATTCTCTAAGGAAGAAGAGGAGAGTTGTTTTCCATGGAAGTCAGAGGGCAGCTTTTGGGAGTTGGTTCTCACCTTCCACCTGGCTGAGGCAGGTCACCCTTGTTTCTGCCACTACTTTGCAGCCAAGTTCTGGCTAGGGGAACACCAGGCCTCCCCCTGATTCTCCCAGGGGTGCAATGCAGATGTCAGGCTCCTGTGACTCGCTGAGCCATCTTCCTGGCCCCTGAATTTTCTTCTTTTGTTTTTTTTCTCTAACGATTTTGATTTGGACAATTGAAAACTTTGATCTTTTTAATAAAAGTTTTAATCAACGTATACGAATTATGCAAACTTATGAGGTACAATGGGATTGTTTTTTGAAATGGAATCTTCCTAAGATGACTCAGATGTTCTTGAGCTCAGATGTTGCTCCTGCCCTTGCTTCCCCAGTAGCTAAGATTATAGCAGGCGCCGCTGGACCCACTTAATGTCATATTGTATATATATATTTTGACATAGTGTATTTTTACTTGTTTTTCCTATTCTATTTTAAAAAATATTTCATTTCCATTTTATGTGCATGTATGTAGCACTGCATGAGCTTATATGTACTGTGTGCATGCAGGTGCCTGCGGAGGCCTGAAGTGGGTGTCAGGTCCCCTGAGGTTCTGGGAACCAAACCCCAACTCTTGGCAAGAGCAGTAAGTGCTCTTAGCTGCTCAGCCATTTCTTTAGCCCCCTATTCTGCATGTCAAACAAAAGAACATAACAGAAAGAAATGCCTGGGCTACCTTCATATTAGGCCTTGACTGGCTGCTGCTTGGAACACATTGTTCTCAGTGAACACAGTGGAGAAAGCCTCCCAGCTGGGTGGTGAGAGAGGATGAAAGCAATAGTTTGTGTCTATACACACTTCAACACATCCAGTGTGTGCTGTGAACTCAGGCCGGCTGGGAAGAATAAAGATGTAGAAATAATTGTGCCCGTCAATCTAGCCAAAAAGAGAAGATCCTCATAGCAAAGAAGATAATAGATATTAAAGAGAATGTTCTGGAACCTCAAAGCCATGCTTCATAAAACAGGCTTTGAGTGATCTCCACACTGTAGGGGCCTGTTTAGAACAGTGACCTGTAGCCTGGCTGCTCTTTCAAATCACCTGGGAGGTGTGTGTAGCCTGGTAGACAGCCAGCTCCACAGCCCCATGGCGGCTGGGTAAGTCTGCATTCCCAGCTGTGTCTATGAAGAGACAACTTGTAAGCTGAAAGCTTTGCTTTCTATCATCTATGTGAACTCTGCATCCCACTGATAAGTCTGTGTGTTTTGTTTGTTTGCTGATTGGTGAATGGTCTAAACAGGTCTGAAATCTGATAGAGTGGGGACTTGGCTGTTGAGGGAAGGGAGGGTTGGGTAGGAGACAATTGCAAGGGCACATGAGTGTCTGTGCGTTGGTGCCCACTATAAGAGAGAATATTGTAGTCTTTTATTAGGGAGGGAGTCAAATGAGAACAAATCCGGTTTACTTCAGTGCTGTTGAGAAAGTGACCTTGATTGGGTCTAGTCACATGATACTTAACCTGGCTTTTCCTTGCTTCCATATTAAAAAAAAAATCTGTCAACATTAACTATAGATCTAAAAATTAAAGTATTTGTAATAATTCCTTGCCTCTTAAAAATTTTAATAGCCTATTGACTCCAAATTGTGCTGTCCATGTACTTCTCCATGTGGGGCCGTCTGCTGGAGCATGGTTGATGTACCAGGAGCCACATCCTTAAAGAAAACTGGTTCTCCTCCCCCAGAAGACAAACTGCCCATAGTGCCTCAGTTGTAGATGGAAGGTCATGGGTTCCTTTCCTATTCATGCTCGAGTGTTGACTGGCTTGCTCTTGTGGAGGAACCCACAGCTGCTGTGAGCTCTTGAGTGCAGTGGTCCTGTTACGTCCAGAAGGCTGGTTTTGCTCCAGCCCTTCCTGACCTTTGCTGGCTCTTACAGGTCTTTCCATCCCTTTTTCCATGATGGTCTCTGCCCCTAGGGGAGGGTGTGTGATACAGATCTCTCATTCCTGGCTGAGCACTCCATGGTTATTCTTAGTACTTTGACCAATTGTGTGATTCTGCACAACCACCATCCACTGCATAAAGGAACTTCTCTGATGAAGTCTGAGAGCTGCAACAGTATGTGGGTAGCAACATATGAATTCAGAGGGCAGGTTGATACTATGCCCATTTAGAAAAATACTAATAGTAGGCTCACCTCTGGGAACTTAAAACAATTATATTTACTTATTTTATTTGGTGTGTGTGTGTGTGTGTGTGTGTGTGTGTGTGTGTGTGTGTGTGTGTGTGTGTGTACATGAGCTCAATGACATACATATGAGGAAATCGGAGGACAACTTGTGATACTCGATTCTCCTTCTACCATGTGGATGTCAGAGGTGGAACTCAGGTCATCAGGTGTGGTGACAGCGCCTTAACCAGCAGAGCCATTTCACTGGTCCCTAACTGCAGACTAGGTAGTTTGGGTTTTTGTTTTGTTTTTTGTTTTTTTGTTTTTTGTTTTGGTGTGAGTAAATTTTAGATAATATTTTTAGAAGTACTTTGCAGATATTCTGGCCTTAAACATGCTGGCTACACACATCTTCACAGGCATTGCTTCTAAAGAGCAATCCAGCTGCAGGCAACTATTCTCCATGGGCCTCCTGGTCTGGAGAACATTTGGAACCTGCTTTATGAAACGTTGCTTTGAGATTCCCAAACATCCCCTTTAACATTCCTCCTTTACCTGTCTTTTTTAGTCAGATGGATATGGATAATTACCTCTCAATCTTCACTCCATCTTGTTCAGCTGAGGCAGCAAGTGAGGTTCAGAGGGGTAGGGGATGGGTGTGGGCCATTCATCTGGCGACGGGGTCTTCTGCTTTATTTGCCCCTGTGTTTGCAGCAGTGGGTCGTTAAAGTCCCAAGTCAGAAAGGCATTGGTTAGATCTGTAAGTCCTCCTAATTTTTACTTTGTTAATTGAACTCTGGTGAGAGCTTAACTCTTCAAAGGACCATACTGGAAATCTGTGCTTAATGATTGAAGGGTAAGGGAAGATTTTTACATGTTGATCAGTAACTCTAGATTGTGTGCTGCTCTCTGGTGGAAAGACTGCTAGATCACCTCCTTAGGAAGTACTAACTCCTCCTCATTCTAGACTTCCAAAGGGAGGAGAGGGGATAACCTGAGGGTTAGTGATCCTGAAACAGTCCTGGATTGTGAAATCAGTCCCTGTTTGTGTGCTTCAGGGGACAGCACAGTTGGAACCTCGGTTTGTGGTTTATTTTCCATTCTCCTCCTCTGCCTTCTCCTCTTTTCCTTTTGTTATTTTTCAGACAGGGTCTTTCTTTGTAGACCAGGCTGACCTTGAACTTGTTATGTTTCCAGGATGTCCTTGAACCCATAGCTATCATCCTGCCTCAATCTCTTGTGTACTGGGCTAACAGGTTCCTTCCACCATTCCCCTCTTTTCCACTTTCCTTGTTTGTATTTCAGTTAGTAAAAATATGTTGGTGTGAAGAGTAAGTTGATACATAGTATGCACACCCAAATTTGTTTTTTGAAGAATAAAACTAAATATGAATAAATATTGAGTTCCTAGAAATCTTTGCAATGTATTAGTAACACAGATTACTTGATATAATTTATGATAAACTTCTTTGTTTTATTCTGGAATATTCTAGCTTCTTTTTCCTTAGAGAATAGGGTTTAACTTTGTGTTTACATTTTTGGGTTCAATTCCTAAATGAATCTACTTATAGTGTTGTGCCCACGTCACAAGACCCCCAAGCAAGACCACCACAGAGCCAATATCCAATGCAAAACACAAAGGGGTTTATTGATAACAAGCAAGCTCGGGCTTGGTCTGCATCAGACATCTGACACAGTGGGTGGAGGAGGATAGCCCCGAGCACTCACTTTAAGGGGTTTGTATAGGAAAGGTTTACATGCAGCTTGGGAATGGACCAGGGGGCTAGTGGTGATGTAGTTCTTTGAAGTTATTGGCTGAACTATAAGCATGAGGTTACTGATGGCTAACAGGATTCAGGGTATCTACAGAGACATAAATTTTTACTCCCTGTGTCCTGTTTTTGTTGAACCCAGGATATATATACATTCAGATTTATTGTTCCAGCCCTACTCTCCTCTGAGGTCAACTTCTGGTCAGTTGAGTCCATTACTCCCCATATCTTGTTTTGCTAAGTCCATACTTAGGCATCCAGTTTGTATGAGGGTTAGAGTCCCTAACGGTGGAACAAAGGCATGGAGCAGGAATGGCGGAGCGCTCACATATTAAAACAGAAGTAGGAGGCAGAGAGACACAGGAGTGGTACTAGTCTTTTGAAACCTCTAAGCCTGCCCCCAGTAACATACCTCCTCCAACAAGGCCAGGTCTCCTCATCCTTCCCAAACAGTTCCACCAACTGAGCCTGTGGGACTGATTGTCATTCAGACTACCACAATTCGCTCCTCCAAGTTAGCACCCCCTGTCTGATTTGGGTTGACAGATGTGGGTAAAATTAGTTAGGTGATGACCCGTTCTATCCTCATACATTTGTGAACGTTTTTGCTTCTTGTTCAACCTAGTTTTATCTATATTTATTTAAACTATTTAATTTGTATTAAAAAGATGAGGAACTAATATTAAGACCTAGAAAGGATTTATATAGCTTCCATTATTCTGTAGTTTCCTGGAGGCTTCATCTCACGTGCCAGCTCTGCAGCTCACAGGCCTCCTGAGGAAGTATGACTGGTCTCTGACTGTTCTGGGTGATCCCTAGTTGTTGTGTATAACAGCCAATAAACCCCAAGGGCACTCTCCTGCAATCCAGCACTATGCCAAATGCCATTCAGGAGCATTAACTGCTCACATTGGTGCTCTCCATGAGCAAGCTAGGTAGAAGGATACCCGGTTAGGTAAACAGTAGGGCTTGGGTTTGGACTTAGCCAGTCTGGGAGAAGCTAGCAACCATTGCTGAGCACGTTTCAGGCTTTATCTGGCTATGCATGCTCTCTGGCCCTTCCTATCTTTACATATTGATAGGTTCAGATTTTGCCCACCCCCCACCTCTGCTTATCTCTCACTGCATGCTCCCACACATTTACTTTCCATAGTGTTCTCTCTCTTGAGTCTCAGGTGCTTTCTAGCTCTTTACTTAGATATCTATAGACTCTTCCAATGGAGTAGATCTTCAGGCAGGACCTGTCACCTTCCCACCAAACTAGTGCCCCCTATGACCTCCCTTGGTGAACGGGAGCCTCATCCGATCATTTGCTCAGATGATCAGAAACTGTTTTCTCTTTATTGTCTGCCTCTGGCTTCAAGTCCTTTACTTGTCTATTGCTGCTTTCTTTCTAACCTCATTTTTTAAAACCCAGTTCTTGCTTGTTGTAACCGAACAACATCTGCCATCTCCATGTTTCAAAACCCACTCTCAACTTAACCCTCCAAGCATATGCCTTAGCTGTTTTGCAACCTTTAATTATCTTTTTTTTTTAAAAAAAAATTGCATCTCTAGGTCCTTCTTAATATTTCTGTGTAACCATCATCGCCCTAGTGATTATTTATAGTTACTTCCTGCCATGGAAACTCCACAAGAGTTTGTTTATTCTATTCATTTCGGTATCTCAAGCCCCCAGAGCTGTGCCCTGTATAGAGTCAAGATGGCATCGACAGGAGCTGCCATTCATGTAGCACACACAATGCACACAGGCAAGCAGAAACATGGGATGTAATACCTACCTTCTTAGGAACACAGTTCAAAATAATTGGTGTAGTATGAATGTATTATATATACTGCAGTATGTACAAAACTACTGAATATAAGTTAGATATGTGTCCTAGTAGTGAGGTGATGACAATGTTTTATGTAGGTTTGGTGAGTATTAAGTGGAGTAGTGTGTGTGTGTGTGTGTGTGTGTGTGTGTGTGTGTGTGTGTGTGTTTGAGTAGAGAATATTTTCATTAATTTTCACCAAAAGCACCAGACAGTAGACATTATTCTGACTATTATTACCGGTGGTATAATTATGTCTGGTTTGTAGAGGGGGAAGACCCTGGCTGTAGGGATGCTTAGTAACTGGTGGCTCCCTGGGAAGATTGATAGACTTCACTGTCCCAGTGCTCACCAAATTCTGTAGTCTCTTGCCTGCTTCTGCCCTGAAGCTGTAGTAGAAAGGAGCGCCTGCATGCTTGTCTGGATCTGCTCTAGCTTCACGGCTGCTGTCCTAACCTTTAGTTTTATCTTTTCTTTCTAGAGCGGTTCATCTAAATTTTAGATCCTAAAATGTAAACTAGAACCACAGCCCTCCACTGTCCTTTGCTGAAATTGAAACTCTCCTTTCTAACTCTAACCCTGCTCTCATTATGTCCACGTTCCCACATGTCCACATGTGCAGCTGCCACACTGTAGAATGCTTACTTGCTCAAGTTCACTGTATGAGCTTTCCCTGCCTTGCTTGATACTTATCTCTACTTAGACATTTTCTTTGTATTTTCTCTCCTTCCAACCTTGTGGAACTACGTAGATTGGTTGTTTCTCCTCTGAACAGTTTCATTTTATATATGAACCCATTGTGGAAGCACCATTCATACCTGCTCATGGTAAGGGGTATTCCATCTCGTATGTGCCCATCTCCTCCACTTTCTCCCAGCCTTGCTCATGGACATCATCATGTTGAAAAAAATTTGCTGACCAGCTTTCCTGTGATCTTGGCACCTACTAAAAGACCTGGTAAATAGTAGGTGCTAAGTAACTGTGGGGGCAGTGAACCCTGATAGATGGGGTAGGCCCAAATAATCCAATGGTTATCTTGAATACTCATGAAGGTCCTTGCTCAGCTCCTACGTTCTAGACCCTATAGTTATGTGATATTAAATATTGAAAGGAATGATTTTAATGTACAAGATTTAAGGACAAAGTATTGTAAACTAGTTTCCATTCATGTAAGAACAATGATATTTTCTGAGTTTCTTTAGTGCTGGGCACTGGCCAGGTACTGGGAGATGGAGTTTAGAGCCGAGTCAGATCTCATTATCTACAGTGGTTTCTGTCTTGCCTGAATTTATTCTCCAGACAAAGCTCCCAGAGAACCGTTCTGATGGGACTATCAGGGCATATTGGTACCAAACAAGCCCCTCAGTAGTTGAGTTCATTTGCCTGTTAGCATTGTCTATGTCTGCTTGTTTTGAGACAAACTTTTCCCATGTAGTTGAGGGGTCTTGAACTTGAAGTCCCCCTTCAGGCTTCTGACTGCTGGGATTACAGTGCTATACTTAGTCTCACTGTCCATTTTTAAATATTGTTGTGAGAGCACAGTCTGTGTCTTAGTCAATGTTCTATTGGTGCTGGAGAAGGAGCCAAGAATTTTAAATCTGTGTCAGCAGGCAGCAGGAACACACACACACACACACACACACACACACACACACACACACAGAGAGAGAGAGAGAGAGAGAGAGAGAGAGAGAGAGAGAGAGAGAGAGAGAAGAGAGAGAGAGAGAGAGAGAGAGAGAGAGAGAGAGAGAGAGAGAGAGAGAGAGAGAGAGAGAGACTGCCTGGCTCGAGTGTTTGAAACCTCAAAAGCCCACCCCTAGTGACATATGTCCTCCAACAAGGCCACATCTGCTTCAACAAGGCCACACCTCTCAACAGTGCACTCCCTGGTGACCAAACATTCAAATCTATGAGCCTATGAGGACCATTCCTATTCAAACCACCACATTCCGCTGTCTGGCCTCCATAAGCTGATATAACCTTATCATAATGCAGAAATGCACTCAGTCCAACTTCCAAAATCCCCATAGTCTCTAACAGTCTGAACACTGTTTAAAGTCCAAAGCTCAAAGTCTGTTTAGAGACTCATGCAATCCCTGGGTTGTAATCCCCTGTAAAATCAAAAGCAAAAGGCCGGTCACATGCCTCCAACAGGCAGTGGCACAGGACATTCATTCCTATTCTAAAATGGAGGAAAAGGAGCACAGTGAGGAAATACTGGACCAAATCAAGACCAGAAACTAACTGGACAAAGTCTAAACTCTGCATTTCCATGTCTGATGTCAAAGATCTCTTCAGATCTCCAACTCCTTTCAGCTTTGTTGACTGCAATACACTTTTTTTCTCTTGGTCTGGTTTCATACCCTGTTAGCAGTTTTCCTTGGCAGGTATACCATGACTCTGGTATCTCCAATATCTTGGGGTCTCCAAGGCAATCCAGGTTCCACCTTCCCCGCTTCACACAATGGCTTCTCATGGCCTCCACGCAGGGACACCCCTGATACATGCCTGGCCTCAATGGCTTTCCTTAGTCATGGAGGGAGATTTCATAACTTCTTTCTTGTATCCTTGACTCTAAAGACAGAACCATGTTACTGAAGCTACCAAGTTCTACTGCTTGCTGGGGCTGGAACATGGCTCCTTCGTTCAACTACATCACTAGCTTTCTAGTTTTGATGGTTTCCTTCACTGCCTAACATTGGCTGTCCTGGAACTCACTCCATAGACCTGGTTGATCTTGAACTCAGAGATCTGCCTGCCTGCCTCTGCCTCTGAAATGCTGAGATTAAAGGCTTGTGCCACCACACCAGGCCCTAAACTTTTCTTTAATTCCTTTTTACAAGTTAGAAGGTTAGCTGTGTGGGGTCTTGAAATGAGGTCACCACTCCCTTTATTGAATCTAGCATCAGGTTTTTCTTTAAACTTTTTATCTCCTTGAGCACTGGACTTGACTCCAGTAAACTTTGGTGCTCCATTTCTCCTCCAACTGTACATTTTGTATTTTACATTTGCTCATTTTCATTGTAGATCTTTGTGAGTATGGCCACTAATAACCAACCAACAGTCAATATTAGGCTGTCTTGAAATCTCCTCTGACAAAGCTGTTAATCATAACTCTTCAGGTAGATTTTTTGTGGACAAGGGCAGAAAGCAACCACATTCTTCATCAAAATATCATAAGAATGGTCTCTAGGTCACACACTAATATTCTTCTCCTTTGAAACCTCTTGAACTAGGCCCCCACAGTTGAAATTACCCTCAGCACCATTGTCTTCCATGCTCCTACTAGTATGACCCATTAAGTCTCACTTAAAGCATTCAACTGCTTTCCTAATCAAAAGTCCCAAAGTCCAGCCAGGCAGTGGTGGTGTACACCTTTAATCCCAGCACTCAGGAGGCAGAGTCAGGTGGATCTCTGTGAGTTCAAGGCCAGCCTGGGCTACAGAGTGAGTTCCAGGAAAGGCACAAAGCTACACAGAGAAACCATGTCTTGAAAAACCAAAAAAAAAAAATCCCAAATCCACTTTCCTCTAAACAAAAGCATAGTCAGGCCTATCACAGCAATACTACTTACTGTCCCTGTTACCAACTTCTACCTTAGAGTTTCTGCTGCTATGAAGAGACATGACCACAGCAACTCTTATATAGAAAAATATTTCATTGGGGGCTGACTTATAGTTTCAGAGGTTTAGTCTTTCTATCATCATGGTAGGTAGCATGGTGGCATGCAGGCAGGCATGGTGCTGGAGAAGGAGCTGAGCATTCTACATCTAGGTCAGCAGGCAGCAGGAATAGAGAGAGACACTTTGTCTGGCTTAAGCATTTGAAACATCAAAGCTCACCCCCAGTGACACTCTTCCTCCATCAAGGCCACACCCCCTAATAGTGCCACTCTCTGGTGATCAAGCATTCAAATCTATGAGCCTGTGAGGGCCATTTTTATTCAAGCCACCACAGTCTGCTGTCACACATTATAATTTAAGGTCGGGTATAGTTAATATATTCCCCACACCTTTAGTCAGGTGGTTTGTTTTTATTATAAAACAGAAAAATAGAACAATAATACAGTAAACACCTTTATATCTATCACTTTAACATTTGGACACACTTGTGTCATTGGTGTGTGTGTGTGTGTGTGTTGAAAACTTTTAAAAATGAATGACTGACACAGCATTTACTTTTAAACCCTTTTGAATATAGCTTAGTGGGATAAAGATGTTTCCCTCCTGACACGGGCACCTCTAGAAGGTACCAGTGATCCTGGGGTGCATCCTCTGTGACTTCTCCCTGGGGGAGCATAGGCCAGACTTACTTGTTTGCTTCTAAAAACTGAATTATGAAAGAATCAATGGGGTGACATCCTAAACTTTGATTACATAAGATGGTGGTCTGTCCTAGGCCTCCTGTTCTAGCCATTGTTACTTTCTTCATCACTTGCTCTGACAAGCCAGCTTTTCTGTACAAAGGAATGTGCACCTAAGAAGAATTGTCCTTACCCAAGAGCCAGTGAAGAACTGAAACATACCAGCAGCTAAACGAGCAATTTTCTTTTTAGTAGATCTTTCCCAAGTTAGCCCTGATGTATTGGTCATCATGGAGACAGCAACTTACTGTAGCTGAAGTTTTCCTGTGTCCCGCCCAGTCTGCAGCTGCTCAGACCCAAGTAAACACGCAGAGGCTTATATTAGTTAAAACTGCTCAGCCATTAGCTCAGGTTAACTACTAACTAGCTCTTACACTTAAACTCAGCCCATTTTTGTTAATCTATATGTTGCCACGTGTTCTGTGGCTTTACCTATGTGCCATCACATGCTGCTCCCTGGATGGTGGGCTGGTGTCTCCCTCTCCTCAGCCTTCCTCTTCCCAGAATTCTCCTCTCTGCTTGTTCTGCCTATACTTCCTGCCTGGCCATTGGGCAATCAGCAGTTTATTAAACCAGTGTACAAAAGCATATCCCACAGCAACTTACAAAGACAGAAGGTTTATTTTGGCTTAAAGAGACTATTCATGGTCAGGTAGATTTATTGCTTTTATACTTTTGATAGTGGTGTTGGATGTCAAGGATATGTAAACATGTCAAAGTGAGACTGCTCATTTCATGGTGGGAGGAAAGAGGAGGCCAGGAAGGAGGGAGAGAGAGTGAGAGAGCAAGAGATAGATAGATAGATAGATAGATAGATAGATAGATAGATAGATAGATAGATAGAGATATATGATGTCCCTTTCAAAGGCATGCCTCTCCTGACTTAAAGATCTCCCAGTGAAGTCCTGCCTCTTAAAAAATTTTTTTTTAAATTCATTTAGTTTTGTTATTTTCCAAGAGAACCCCTCTAGGGGTGGACTCTTTAATTCACAGGCCTTTGGAGAACATGTAAGATCAAAACTCTCATACCTGGCTGGTATCTTCATTGTAGATTGTGAGAGACCCTGAGCCAGTGGCAACAAGATAAGACTTCCTAGGTTTTGGGCCCATAGACTCGAGCTCATTGAGCAAGGACACTTGCCACCAAGCCTGACAACCTGAGTTCCGTCACCAAGATCAACGTGGTGGAAGGAGAGAACCAACTTCTGCAACTGGTCCATTGATATCTACCAATACTCCATGGCACAAGTATTCTCTCTCTCTCTCTCTCTCTCTCTCTCTCTCTCTCTCTCTCTCTCTCACACACACACACACACACACACACACACACACACACACACGCACACACACACATACACACACAAATAAATAAATTAAAAATAGGGCGGACATGGTGGCACACACCTTTAATTACAGTTACTCAGGAGGCAGAGGCAGGTAGATATTTGTAGGGTGTTTTTTTTTTTGCCATTTTTTCTTTCTACATCCTGACTGCAGCCTCCCCTCCCTCCTCTCCTTCCACTCACCCCCTTCACTCTACCTCCCCTCAGTCCACCCCTCCTCCATATTCACTCAGTAAGGGACAGACCTCCCATGGACATCAGCAAAACATGGCATATCAAGCTGCCCTTAAGACCAAGCACCCCCATCCCCTGTATTCAGGCTGGGCAAGACAACTCAGCATGAAGAATAGTTTTCCAAGAGCCAGCCAAAGCACCAGGGACAGACCCTGCTCTCATTCCCAGGAGTTCCACAAATAGACCAAGCTACACAACTGTCACATACATGCAGAGGGCCTCGGCTGGTCCCATGCAGGCTCCCTGGTTGTTGTTCAGATTCTGTGTGTTCCCGTGGACTAGGGGTGGGTGGGCATGGGAACCTGAGGGATTGGGCTGTGGGGCAGGTGGAGGGTAGAGTACTGAGAGAGATGGTTGGAAAGGGGGGCTTTACAGAGTCATGTAGAAGCTTGATGCAAGGGATATTTGGAGGTTTTAAGCCAACCTGCTCTACATAGCAGGTTTCAGGACAGTCAGGGATACATACAGAGACCCTTGTCTCAAAAACAACAACAACAAACCAAAAAAAAAAAAAGACCAAAAACAAAAAGTTTATTGTTGTAAGCTGCTAAATTTGGGGGGTTAATTTGTTAGTAGCTTGCAGTAACACTCCAATATAGCCTTAGCTCCGTTAATTATAGTGGGCTCCTTTATTCAGCTGCTAAGTTGTGGAGAGTAAAGCCAATTTGTCATCAGTCCTAAGAATGTTTATTCAATTATTGATAGCAGGCACTAGATCTGGGATATTTTCAAGTTGTTTCGATAAAAGACTTTACGTCTTTTAGAAGTAGCATTTTATTGTTTAGTCTCTGAGAGACTCTATTATTGCCACCATTATGAGCCTAGCAGGAGTACTCTTATCTTGACTGTGAAGAAACTGGGACTAATTCTGGGATTACAGAGCATGGCATGTGGAGGGGTCTTTCTGTGGATTCCATGATCTTTGAGAAGGGAGTGTGTATGGGGGGGGACTAGGGAGGAGTAGGAGAGGTGTGACCATTCTTAACTCTTGCATGGTCCAGACATAAGCAAGAGGAGCATTGGCTAGGCAATAATGAAATCTCCCACAGAGTGGGATTAGAGGTTCAGTACTGTACTTGCCAAGAAGCCTCGTACAAAACTTTGGCACGGTGCCCAGAGAACTGAGACAGCAGAGGACTCCTGTGTTTAAAGACAAGGCAGGAACTTGGGGAGACAGTTCAGCTGCTTACATGCTTCTCATGCAAGCGTGAGGACTTAAGTTTGACCCCCCAGAACCCATGTAGAAAGCTGGGTGCTGAGGCACATGCTTATATTCCAGCACTGGGGAAATGGAGACAGGGAAGTCCCTGTTCAGCTGTCAGCCAAACTGTTCTAACCAGTGAGCTCTGATTTCCTCTGAGAGACCCGGCTCAGAGACCCCAAAGTGGAGGGATGGTTCCTAAGGAGCAATACCTGAGATTAGCCTTTGGTCTCAACACATATGTGCACACATGTACATGTATTTGCGCCTGTATCTGCACATGTGAATCCCCCGCCCCCCACACAAAGCAGCTGGACTTCCTCCTCAGGGACCTGTGCTCAGGGATTTGATTTGTATATGGTTTACCACTCTAGGCAGGTCCATTGGTGCTGATTGTTAAAGATATTTACCAGGTTTGCTGCTTACACAGATGTAGAACGTGATTGAAGATCTTGGATTCCATCTAAGGTGACACATGCAGCCCCTAATTGAAGTAACATCCAGGAGTATGGCATCTGTTTGTGAAGCTGAGCTCTTCTGGCCCTGATGATCAAATACAAAGCCATTCACCAGGGTCTGCTGCTTTTCTGTTTTCTTAATAGAAAGGCATGCTCCTTGTAGAAGGTTTGGAAATAAAATTTCAGCCTGACATTGAGTTCGTGTAATAGGTTCTCTCATTAAGCTAAATTTGGAGGTTGCCAAATGGTCTGTATAAGGAGAGAGTCTGAATAAAGAGACAGACAAGTGGATTCATTGTGATGCCCAAAACAAGGCAGCCAAGGCAAAAATGAGGGAGCCTGCCTTGATGAGTTCAGTTGCATGTTTTATAGTCTTTAGCTTCAAGAGTGTATTTGGAAATTCAAAACTGGGGAGGGACATTTGACTCATATGACTTAATTTTCTCTTACACTTATTTGTGTGTGTGTGTGTGAGAGAGAGGGGGGGGCACACATACGGAGGTCAGAGGACAACTTGTAGGAGTTCTCTTTTTTCACCATGTAGGTTGCAGGGATTAAACTCAGGTTGCCAGACTTGGCAGCAATTGTTTTTACCCAGAAAGCCATCTTTCAGCCCCCACTTACTTGGCTTTTATAGCTTTCAAATTGTTCTATTGCAGCCAGATGGATCCTCAGACCCAGAAACAACAATATTTAAGTAATATGGGAACAGAGGAACAAGTATGGTTAGTAGTGAGTTAGAAACACGTGTCTTTTTGCTTCAGATGCTGGCTGTAGATGTTAAGACTTGAGGAGCTGCTGTTCAGTGGTGTTGAATTGCAAGAAGTGAGTCTAGGAGGCTTTTGGCCCTCCCAACAAATGCTTTCATCATCCAGAATTCCCACAAGTCTGGTTTTCTGTATGGGTGCAACACTCTACCTATATTTTCTAGGTTTACGAAATATGCTTGTGGGTGCTTTGAGTGTATGGAATCCAGAAGGTGCTCAGACACATCAAATAAAGTGAGATGAAAAAAGCCCATTTCTTATAGTGGGGGGATTCATGCACTACCTTCTGATCCTCAGCAAACTTCAAGAGGTAGGATACCAGTAAAGGAAAGATTGGGAGGACAAGGAAGGGTGATTGGTGGAGGTGGTGAATGGGGGTGATGTGGAAAGTTCATATAAGCTGAAAGAAATTCTTTCTGAGAATCACACAGAAAATTAGGGGACTGGGTATTTACTCTAGTGTGGTGACAAGGCATTACAATGCCTTCTAGTCTGTCTCCTCACCCACTTTTATTTCCCCTAGATTTTGAGCTAGTTAGTGTAATTAGTTTGAGAGTTGTCAAAGTTTATGAATTTAGCGCCAAAATTTACCCAAGAAGTGTGTAATAACCTCATCAGAAAGAAAAGCTCCTTATTGTTGAAACAACTGTCTGTGTGGTGAGTATGGTGCTTGCTGGCAACACCATTGAGGGCTGCGGTATGTATTATTTCAGACAGAGAGTGGTTTGATCAGGAGTTAAAGGGAGAACAGAAAGTAGGTTGTATTTTCCTACAGTGTTATCTTCCAGGAGACTCAGAAGAAGCATTTGAAGGCTGTGTTTTCTGGATGGGCAGCTCCAAGATTACCGAGACTCTGGGTTTTCCTTGGGGCAACACTCCAAATCTGTGATTCTTAAATTTCCTTTGATTCCCGGTTAATTCAAGGCAAGAGAAGGACAATTTAAAACACGAATGGCATCCATTTTCACTTCACTGGAATTGTCTGCTTGGAAATTATTAGTGTCAAGGACAGGGAACTCTGGGGGTAAACATATAATTGCTCTTCACCATAGATTGATAAAAATGAGTATTTGAAAATCTATCTCTCTTGCAAATGTATTTTCTGGTACAGCCATTCATTTCTGCTACATGTAGCCTGGAAATTCAGTTAAGCTGCAGAGATGTGATGAGAGTGACTGACTGAAACTGGGGAAAGAATTAGTAAGGGAGGAGGGGCATGCTCTTTCAGGTGCTCTGAGGAAACCTTGCAGTGTGCCATCCCAGAGTGATGTGGGAAAACAGGTGATCAGCTCTCCCTTAGGAGTATGTTAGTGGAGCTAGGAATGGATGCCAGGATACCATGCATGGGACTGTGCATTCTTTGTGTGGTCCCAGAGGAAAGAATGGGGGAGTCCTGAGGAGATGTATCTAGACTCATATTTAAGAACTAGCTGTGGAATAGTCTGCTGTGCCCACTCTGAAGGTAGAAGTCTTCAATGGAGTTTGGACATATCTGGTAGAAAATTTAGAAAAGGGATTTTTTATTGGGAGAGATACTGAACCGGTTCTTTTGGAAAGCAATTACTTGCATTGATTATTAGTGATAAGTATAAAATAATTCCTTCTTTAGGGTGGCACCTCCTAATTTTAAAGTGTTTTTGCATTATACTTTTTAATCTCTATGATAGCTCTCTCCATTCTAAGAAAGGAAAGAGATAAAACATAATTGATGGTTTCTATTGGGATAATTACCAAATAGAAAAGTAAAAGAGGTTTCCTGAATTTCAAATGGCTTTCAAACTATTTGAACAGATAGGACACACACATAGGACTACAAGATGGCCCATGTCATTTACTTAATGAATAATTAGACTAGTGGTTTTCAAAATGTAGTCCCTAGAACTGCACTTATTTGCATTAACTTGGAGTCTTGTTACAAATAGTAGGTACATATAAGTACTGCACGCTAATCAATTATGAGAAAAAGTCTTCCTGAGTGAGGTAACCTAGACCGAGAAAGAAAAACATGGTTATGTACTCACTCATAAGCTGATATTAGCTGTTAAATAAAGGATAACTATGCTACAATTCACAGACTCAGAGATTCTAGGTAATAAGAGGGTTCAGGAGGGAATGCCCGGATCTCCCTGGGAAGGGGAAATAGAAGAGGTTTTGTGAGTGGACTGCGGGTGGGTGGGGATTGGAATATGAGTGATCAGGTTGGGGGCACAGACAGGGAGAGTACTGAAAGAGACTACTGGAAAGAGGGGACATTTTGGGTCAGGTAGAAAGTTGGCACAAGGGAATCTCCCAGGAATCTACAAGGATGATCCCATCTAAGACTCCTAGCAATATCAGATAGGTAGCCTGAATTGGACATCTCCTGTGACCAGACAAGACTTCAAGTGGAGGGAGTGGGAAACCAAATCAATCACATAACCTTTGACCTAAGATCTGTCCTGCCTATGGAATGTGTTGGGGTAAGGGCAGACTAGAGATTGAGGGAGTGGCCAACCAATGACTGGTCTAGCCTAAAATCCATGTACCCCTTGATACACACCCTCAGAGGGGGTTAGGTAAGACTCTCCAGAGAAGCACACCCTAATGGATGTAAGTATATTTACCACAAGGAACCAGCTCACACAGTTACGAAGGCTGACAAGTCCCCAAATCAGCAGAAAGACAGCAAGCTGGAGGCCTGGGGAGCCCGTGGTGTGTTCCAGGGTGATGCCAAATGCCTAAGAACCAGGAAGATCTGTTGCTGAAGTGTATAGATCTGGAGACAGCAGTTAAGACCCTGGAAGAGCCAAAGTTTCAGACTGAGTCCAAAGGCAAGCAGCAGCAAGCCTGAAGGCAGTCAGGAAGGAGCTCTCCTCCTGGGAAGAGGATCAGCCTCCTCGCTGCTCTGTTTAGCTCAGCTGGCAGGGAGGCCTACTCACTCAAGGGAGGGCACTTTGCTGTATTTAGTCCTCCAGCTCAATTGCTAATTTAATTCAGAGTACCTTTACAGACACACCCAGAATATTGTTTGTGAAACAGTGCACTCCATGGTCAGTCATAAAATTTTTTGCTATTAAGAAGAATACATGAGTGGTTCTCTGGTACTCTTGCCAATAAAAAATATGGGAACCTCATCTAATCATAAGTAAGCGCTAGATAAATTCAAGTTGATAGATATTTGTTTAATAACTCACCAATTCTTTTGAGGTATGATCTCAGACTTGAAGCCAGCCTGCTTCAGCTTCCTGAGTGCTAGGATTATAGGTGTATACCACCACATCCAGTTCTGACCAGTGTTATTGAAGAGTACCAAGATTGTAAGAGACAAGGAAAGGCTGAGGGATTTTAGGAAGTCGAAGCACACTCAGGTAGGACAGCTAAATACAATGTAGAATCCTGAATTGGAAACTGGAACAAAAAGGGATGTTAATACCCAAACCAGCAAAATTAGAAACAAGTCCACAGTGGCCCTAATTACTTTGCATTCATGGTTAATATCCTGGTTCTTGATTTTCATAAATATACAATAATTATGTAAAGTATTAATATTAATAGAAACCAGTTGAAAGACATACAGAAACATAATTATTTTTGCAGCTTTTCCATGTCGCAACTTATTTTAAAATGGAAGTTTAAACTCTCTTGAAAAGGATTTATTTTTTTAATTAGATGTATGGGTGTACATATCCGTGTGTGGGCATGTGCTTGTGAGTGCAGATGTCCACAGAGGCTGGACGTGTTGGTTTCCCTGGAGCTGGAGTTACATACAGGTAGTTGTGAACTGCCTGATGACAGGTGCTGGGAACTGAACTTGGGTCCTCTATAAGAGCAATGTGTTCTCTTAACCACTGAGGCATCTCTCCAGCCCCTCAAAACAGAAGCTTAGTGGGTACTCTGAGGACTTTTTAATGATAGGAGATATATTTTGTATTATTTGAATTCACAACTGTCCTGTGTTGGTGAGCATACACATGCAATTTTGTGTGTACTGCTCAAGGTTTTCCACAGATACTGAACTCAATCTATATGTATTTTATGAACACCTTCTTAAAATCTCTCAGATTTCTGCCCTGATTTTTTTTTCCTGATCTGTGCCTTTTCTCTCTTGCCTCTATTGGCCTTGTTGTTTCTGGGGTCTTTGTCTCTGAGATGATGATGCGCACATAATATTAGGGAGACAAAGGACACTGGGCCAGAACCCAAGAGGCTCTGGTGCCAGCATCTTAGTCTGGTGCTGATGTTAATTTGGTTTCTTTCCATTTGTAATATTCTGAGACCAAATAGTTTTGACTAACTACCATGTGCACAAGTTGGTGTATGGGTTAAAATGATTATATAGATGTTGTATGTATTAGCATGGTCTATTTTTAGATTTTCTAAATGTTTAATCTGTATGCATTTTCCCATCTTGTCATCAAAGTCTTTGATTTTTATCAGAGACTTCATAATATACACTCTAGCATTTCCGTGTGTTGTGCTGTGACTGGGTGGAGCTCTGACACAATCCAATAGGAGAGACTTTTGGGTCATCTGCTGATCTCTCCTGCCCTAGCAGAATGGCGTGAGAGCCCTGCATGGAGAAGGCAAGATCTACTACCATCAGAAAATAACTGGGCTGGGGAGGTAGCTCAGCGGGTTAGCACTGGTCACACAAGAGTGAGAACCTGAGTTCCGATCCCCAGAACTCACATAAAGCCAGCTGTCATAGAGTGTGTCTGTAATGTCAGTGCTCCCACAGTGAGCTGGTGGGCAAAGACAGAAGACTCCTCGGAAGTCCGTAGGTCAGGTGGCCAGGTGCACATAGTGGCAAACAAGAGATGCAAGGTAGAGGGTGAGGACTGGTACCTGAGATTGTCCTCTGACCTTACATACCTTCTGTAGTAAATGCATGTACATGCCCTCCCACACACACGTGGGGTAGGAGAGAGAGAGAGAGAGAGAGAGAGAGAGAGAGAGAGAGAGAGAGAGAGAGAGAGAGAGAGAGTTAAAGAGAGAGTTTTTTAAAGTTAAAAAGCAGAGAAGTAACAGTCCTAAGATTGAATGATGCCTACTACGTGTGTTATTTTTGCCTGGGTAGTATATCACTGTTTTCCTATTATTTGAGTAATTTGCTTAAATTGTGAAGTAAGATGGAAATGATGGAGATTGGTTGACGTTGAGAAACACTGGAGGCTCTAACAAGGAAAATTTGATTTTCCTTATCAGAAAAGATAATTTGGCTGGCCTCAGAAATTGTCCTGGCATGGGGTATGCCTTGGTTCCTTTGGAATACATAGTAGACATTCTCTCTCCCTCTCCTTGCCCTTCTCTTTCCCTCCCTCCTTCTCTAGCTCACTCCCTTTCCCACTCTCTTCCTCCCTTCCTCCCCACCCCCTCTTTCTTTTTTTGAGACAGGGTCTCATTATGTATCCTTGGCTGGCCTGAAACTCACTGTGTAGACCCTAAACTCACAAAAAAATCTTCCTGCCTCTCCTTTCAGAATATGGGGATTCAAGGGCTGCACCCCCATGCCTGGCAGCACACAAAATTTAAGAAATAATATCTCCCAGTTTCATTTGTCTTTACTGGCTTGTTTCCTTGTGTTGCCTCCTCTAGAAGTTTCCCCTCTTATTTGGCCTCTGCATTGACATCAAAGGTCCAGCCTCCTTAGCGCACCACTCAAGGATACTTCTAGGATATGACCATGCCAGGAAAATAAAAGCACATTGCAAGAGTTCATTAAGTAAAAATAAGAAATGACCCCTGCTTTCAGAGAGCTTTCCATCTACTGGGAGGATAAAATCTATAAGTAAAAGACAACCTGGGCATATACAGCAGAGAAAAATACTATGTAAGGGGCCTGAGGGGAACAAATTTATTTCCTTTGTGCTTAGCTCGGGTCACCTGAGTCTTCTCAATAACATGAAAATATTCCCACTTTATAGTTCAGGAATATGATGTTAATAGACATTAAATGCTCTATGTCCTGGGCAGTTACATGGATGGAAATGAGACTGACCTTAGGTTGCGTGAATTGAAAGCGCCCATTGTCACTGGGCAGAGTAAGAGAGAAAGCTTTGAAAGGATGCTGGTGATGAATCTCAACGATAGACAGGATTGATGGATAGAAATGGGAACCCATAGAGATTGTGGAGCATGGCATATGAAGTGTAGCAACGGGAGATAACATGTGCTGGGGAACAAAACTTTGGGGTACTAGAGCAAAGGAAGAGAGGGGTTTCACTGGAGTACAGGTTGGATTGGGAGCACTGTATCATAGGCCTCATCTTCCAAGTTGAGTCTGAACTTTATTTCCCAACTCCTTTAATAAGCCATTGAAAGTGTTTGTGACCTTATAAGATTACACTCATATGGTATGAGGCACTTACTTAAGAAAGGGAGAGTCTGTCGTCAAGAGAGCTAGTTTTCATTGAGTTACTCTGCACTGATGCAGAGTGTTTTGCCTTTTTACATCCCCACGGTAGTCTTGAGGAGCAGGCTCATTGTGCTTGGCATCTAGAGGTCAGGGAATAACCTAAGGTGTCACTCCTCAGGTGTTATCCCCCCCTTTTTTTTGGATACAGGATCTCTCACTCACCTGATACTCACAAAATAGGCCCAGCTTGCTGTCCAGCGAACCAGGTTCCATCTCCTCAGAAAAGAGGTTACAAGCACATGGTGTCCAGACCATTTTTTTCTCTATGTGGGTTGTAGGGATTGAACTTAAGTTACTGTCCTTGCAAAGCAAACACCTCATTGACTAAGATATATCCCCAGACTCCAGGAGAAAGTATTCTATTCTATTCTATTCTATTCTATTCTATTCTATTCTATTCTATTCTATTCTATTCTATTCTATTCTATTCTATTCTATTCTATTCTATTCTTTTCTTTCTTTCTTTCATTCATTCATTTATTTATTTATTTATTATATTTATTATTCATACAGTGTTCTGCCTGCATCCCTGCAGGCCAGAAGAGGGCACCAGATTTCATTACAGATGGTTGTAAACCATCATGTGGTTGCTGGGAATTGAACTCAGGACCTCTGGAAGAACAACTAGTGCTCTTAACCTCTGAGCTATCTCTCCAGCCCAAGAAAGTATTCTTAATGTCATCTCCTATTGCAGACAGGAAAACATTGAGAAGTTAGGTAATGATCAGGACAGATAATAGTGTGTGTCAGGATGTAACCTGGGTGAACACAATTCTACTGTGGCCTCTTTGTGATACAGTACTTGACAACAGTCCAGAAGACAACTTGGGACAGTTTTCCTTCTCTATTAAATTAATTAAAAAAGTTCACATATGTGAATGATAATTACCCCCCTTTCCTCCCTCCAACTTCTCCCAAGTCTTCACACTCCATTCACTCTCAAATTCATTATTTTAATTTAATTATTCTTGTTATTTTAATTAAACAATTAAAATAACTCTTTTTCTTTAATTATTATTGTTACAAATATATTTGAATAAATTCATAAAACTTGCTGAGTCCATTTAGTTTTGGTGATATGTGTATATGTGTATGGTTATATGTGTATGTTTTGAGGGCTGAACACTTGCTGTTGGATTACCAATTAGGGGGCTCTGCCATGGAGAAGACTAATTCTCCCTTTTCCAGCAGTGGTTAATTGCCTATAGCTCTTCATCTAGGGGTGGGGTCCTATGACATTTTCCCCATCCTCGTTGATGTTCAGGTAGCGTATAGTCAACTATATTGTGGCGATTTCATAGCTGTAGCTTTCCTGTCATGTCTAGAAACAGAAGTCCTGGTCCTCTGGCCCTTAAAATATTTTTGTCATTCCTCTGTGATGTTCCCTGAGCTTTAGGTATAGGGGTTATATTGTAGATGTGTCATATCAACTGGGACTGGGCACCCCATGACCAATTATTGTCTACATTTTGACTAGTTGTGGCTTTCTGTTGGTTCCAGGCTGCTGCAAAAAGAAGTTTCTATTTATGCTACACAGTACCTGACAGCAGCCAACAAAACAAGTTGGGCGGTTCTTCTTAGTCAAGTGTGATAGTCCACTTGTCAAGGCCTGAACTTGACGTCAGTGTTGGTTAAGCAGAGACACAGGGCAGTTGTGTGAGCCTAGGGCCTGATGCTGGGACTGAACCTGTGAACTTGTATCTTCTCTGTAGTTGAGGTTTCCTAGGGAAGCTGACATTCTATGCAAAACAGTTGTCCTGTACTTGGGAGTATCATGGATAGCCTTGCTTCAAGCTCCTTAGCGTAGGCTTTTTGTTCATTTCTAGGCAAACGTATTGATCTAGTCTTATAAACATTGAGGTCTTGGGTGCTTGGTGCAAATTACTTTTGAGAAGGTTCTAGCAAACTTCCCAGGTATTGGTAAGCATCATGTCTTTTTATTATTGGAGTTGAGACAAGGAGGTTCTCTGGAATTTAGTTGTTGATGAATTATTCCCTTTTCTGGGAGCATCCTTATTCCTTGTGTATGTGAGCACCCTTCCATGCTTTGCTTCCTTGGGAGTTGTGTCATAGGACATTTGTTCATTTTTTTTTTTTTTCTGGAAAGGGCATGCATGTATTTTGACTCGATAAAGGTTTTTGGTGCATAGTTAAACAACTGTATAAAGAGAATGTGCTTAATGCCCTTGTGATCATATTAGACGGCGTGGGCCAGTCCAGTGACCTTTCTGTTCCATTTGCTGCAGGTGACAAGAAGTACATCATGGGGCCCAAGCTTTCCACTCTTGACGCCACTGTCTTTGGACACTTGGCACAGGCGATGTGGACTTTGCCAGGGACCAGACCGGAGCGGTTGATCAAAGGCAAGTGCCCACCCTCTTCGTGTTACAGGAGTAGCTGGGACGGGTGGGTGGGGAGCAGCATGGGGGATGGGCGCAGTGAGAATCAGTGACACCCACAGTTCTGTGTCCCTAACATGAAGCTAATTTTGTATCCACCCCTTTCACTGCTTTTGCTGTCTTGGGAGAAACTTTGCCAAGAAAGCAGCAATAAAGAGCCAGGATAATTTAGAACTGGTCCAACCCCAGGAGTGTGAGTGGCTTGGGCAAGGAAGTTTTCTGCTCTAGCTTTGGAGCAACCAGGACAGCCTTGGCCTTGTCATGTGTGTATGTTAAAGAGAAGGTTAGTTCTTTGGTCCTAGCTGTTGACAGAGTCACACAAGCTGCTCCTGGAACTGCTTGACATAGTGAGAAATTCTCCTAAATTTAGATGAGTAGGAAGACGGACTGAATAGTCAGCATTTCTTAAAATATGCTTGTGGTGGGTCAGTGAGATGGCACAGCAGGTAAAGGACCTGCTACAAAGCCTGACAACCAGCGTCGATCTCCAGAACCCACACAGTAGGAAAGAATCAGTTCCTGCAGTGTGTCTTCTGACCTTCCTTGTGCCACTCTAAATAGATAAGTATGATAAAAATAAAACCACACACTGCAGCTATACATGTAACTATCAAATATTACACATTTAATTTACTGGAGAAAATAGATAAAAGATAGAAAATTTTTAAAAAAGTGAGAACTGTAAACTAGGCATGGTGGTTCACACCTGTAACCCCAGCACAATGGGGGGCTAAGGCAAGAGGATGCTGGATACCAGGCCAGCCTTGTTTACATAGAGAGTTCCAGGCCAGCCTGAGCTAACAAAGCAGCAGACAAGCACACATACTTGTGATTTCATCAGTCATAGAGAACTACTGATATTGTGCTATGTATCTTCATTTTTTTAACAAGTCTAAGTGTGCATGTACTTTAAAAAGCTGTAACTATAATGACCATGCAGTTATAACCTGAAGTTTTGAATAAGCAGTACATTTTACTCTTCCTTTGTCATTAAATATTCTTCCAGAATGTATTTTTGGCAGTTATATAATATCCTATTCTTTTACTATATTGTAATTTATGTGGTTAGTATTGTTTTATATTTATGGGTTACTTCAGACAATTTTGCTAGTATTCTTTTTCTTAAATTTAAAGAATTTTGTGTATGTATATAGTGTTTGTGTGCGTGTGTGTGTGTGTGTGTGTGTGTGTGTGTGCGTGTGTGAGCATGCTGGTGCCTATACATGTGTATGAAGGTTGGAAGGTGACGTTAAGTTAATATCTTCCTCTCCCATCTTCCACTTATCTCTTTTTTTGATAGGCATAAAGGGTATTTATTCTGAAAACCTATGTATTTTATGATGGTTATGAACTTGTAAAAACATTAGCTTAAGGAAGCTAACATGTATGCTTTAAATGGGCTTAATACAATATACAGCATAAGTACTAGAAATTTAGGAAGTTTTAAATACATACATGGGCTTTCCTGGTTGTGATAAGTTTTGCTTTTCAACATTATTTTATAGAATCAAATTCGTAGGAAGAATTTAACTAGAATTCACAGACCTGACTTCTACTCTTTAAGTATTTTTAATTTTTTTGCTATTTATAGAATTTTTTGTTTTGTTTTTTAATTGTATTTATACTATGTCTCTTTTACATCATGTATCTTGATCCTGCTTATTACTCTGTCCCTTCTCATCTGCCCTCCACAGCCGCACACCCCAAATAAAACACACACAAATAAAACAAAATTTAAGAGAAAAAAGGAAAAATAAAAATAGTAAAATAAAATAAAACAAAAAGGGAAAACTTAAGAATCTCGTCATGGAAGTTGCAGTGTGACACTGTGAGTCACACTGTGAACCCCTTTGTCCATATATTTTTACCTGCAAGTGTTTATTGCAAAGAGTCATTGGTCTGGTTCGAGGTCCCTGGTTTCTACTAACCTACTGATGCTGGGCCCTTGTTGGGGCTCCTCTTTGGATATCCTGCTGTTGCCCTGTTTTGTGGAAACCCTGTAACTTTGGGTCTGCAGGTCAGGTCCCTTTACATGCTCCCGCAGATCATAGATGGGGTGGATGATGGGGCAGGCCAAGCATATCCTTGAGTCTGGATCTGGGCAGCTATAGGGTTGATTCACCAGATGTGAAATGGGGACAGCTCTCCCATGCTTACAACTTCGGGACTGACTCACCCACACCTACGCTGACAGGGTTGGCTCGCCCACTCTTAGGATCACAGGGCCGGTTCTCCCACCTGCCAGATGTTGATGGGTGTGGAGGGTGAAGGGCAACTCTCCCCACCCATGCTGCCACAAGACAGATGAAAAATGGGGAGAGCTCTCCAATGCTCACAACTTTGGGGCTGGCTGCTCACCTATACCTCCCCTAACAGGGTTGGTTGGCTCTGTTGTGTTGCCCTGGTGAGCAGGGCCTGTTCTCCCGAGTGTTGCAGGTTGTGGAAAGCAGGGGTAGCTCTCCCACTCTTGTTACGTCAAGGTCAACTTTCCCACCTGCCTTAGATGTTGATAGGCAGGGGCATAGGGAGGGCACCTCTCCCCAGCCTACATTGCCATGCGGGAGATGAGGGGTGGGGCTAGGTCTCCCATGGTCACTTCCTCAGGGTTGGCTCACCTGTGCTCTCATCAACAGGGTGATCTCTGCTGTGCTACCCAAAGTGCAGGACTTGCTTTCCTGTGTGTTGTTGCTCATCAAGGGTTCAGCTCAGCCATCCCAGCCAGCTCCCTTCCTCTCTCATCTCTCTAGATATGCCTCTGTCCACAAGACCTGAACCATTCTCTCTCTCTCTCTCTCTCTCTCTCTCTCTCTCTCTCTCTCTCTCTCTCTCTCTCTCTCTCTCTTTCTCTCTCTCCCTCTCCCGCCATGAACACCCATACCATACCTCTGCTCATACCAATAGTGTCCATCTGGCCAGTACTGTCAGGTACTGGGTGGACCTGTGCGCTTCCCCCTAGAGCCAAGAGTGGACAGCCCCAGACCTGCGAGTAGGTCTCCTTGACCCACTCAGGTCACCCTGGAGGTGTGCTGGGCCATGCTTGCTCATCACAAAGAGATCACCATAGTACCCTGGCCATGGGTGGGCTTCTGGTTGGTGCGTCCAGCTGCATGGTGCAGGCATTTCTCTGGAATCTGGGGTTAGGATACCCACTGCCCATGGCTTGCTGAGTCCCACCCACCTCGGGCCGCATGGCAAAGGGGGTGAGGCATTTCTCTGGAATCTGGTCAGGAGCCCCACTCTATTTCTTTTTGAGACATGTCTCTCACTGAATCTCATTGACTGGCTAGGCTGGCTGGTCAATGATCACTGGGCATCTATGTAGTAAGCTTTGTCAGGACAGCCAGCCCACAAATAATGACATGGGACTTAGTATTATTTATGAAAGCTTGGCCTTTAGCTTAGGCTTGCCCACAACTAGCTCTTATAACTTAAGTTAATCTGTTTCTGTTGATCTATGTTCTACCAGGAGACTCGTTACCTATTTCCATACTGCCCATCCTGCTTCCTCAGTGTCTGGCTAGTGACTCTGTCTTTGTTCTTCCCAGAGTCCTCTCTGTCCCTTAAGTCCCACCTAGCCTTTTCCTGCCTAGCTATTGGCCATTCAGCTCTTTATTAAACCAATTAGAAGGCGCCTTGGCAAAGACACATCTTCACAGTGTAGACAAATATTCCACAACAGATCTGTTTCCACTGTCTATCGCTGGAGTGACAGACACTCACCTTTGTGTCTAGCATTTACATGAGTCCTGGGGATCTGAACTCAGGTCCTTATGCTTACCACCACAGGCACTTTAGGGACTGAACCATCCCTCCAGTCCCTCTCCCCTTATTTTAAATCAGTATTCTATAGTGAACATTGCTGTAAATATGTACTCATCCTTTCCTCTGATTATTCCCTGATCCTAAATCCTAGGTGGGGATGGCTATACCAAAGGACCCATGCTTTGGGTTTGTATGCTTTCTAGAAAGGCCAGAGTATTTTCTGCTCTTATGAGCAATGTCTCAAAGCCTCTTTAATTTTAGTTCCTTGATTAGGGTAACTATAATTTGTTTTAATAATGTAACTATTTTGTAATCTGTGTTATTATCAGTAATAGTCTTTCTGCATTTTTGTTGTATTAATGTTATAAAATAATGTACTTAATGTAACATTTTCTGTACTTTATTTTTTTACATTTTATTTATTGTGTGTGTGTAGTGTATATGTGAACATGAACATGTGGCATGTGTAGAGGTCAGAGAACAACTTGTAGGAGTTGGTTCTCTTTCTATGGTGTAGATTTTGGAGATTAAACTCGGGTCGTCAGGATGGGTAGCAAGCACTTTTACCTGCTGAGCAATCCCACCAACTTTCATTAAGACATTTTTATGTTATTTTGTGTTACTAGGCACGAATCATAGGGCTTTCACATGCTATCAAGTGCTCTGTCACTGAACTGTGTCTCCAGTCCTCATTATGACACTTTCATATATGTATATAACATAGTTTGATCTTATTCACCCCCTCAGCAACACTCTTGATGTAATCAGGATTGGTGTTTTGATCAGGAAATTCTTCCATGTTCTAAGAGAAACCTGATTTGCAACTTTCACCAACAATGATTTCTTGTAGTTTAATGTCCTTTTATTTTTTTATTTTTATTTTTTATTTAAAAAAAAACTTGCTCCCAGCACTCGGGAGGCAGAGCCAGGCGGATCTCTGTGAGTTCGAGGCCAGCCTGGGCTACCAAGTGAGCTCCAGGAAAGGCGCAAAGCTACGCAGAGAAACCCTGTCTCGAAAAACCAAAAAAAAAAAAAAAAAAAAAAAAAACTTGCTAACTCGACAGATTTAAAAAAGATGGAAACTGGTGAATACTATTGAAAAACACCTAGGTATACCCTTCCTCCGTTACTCTTACTCCTTTTCGTCTGGAAGCAGTCAGGTAGAGGTTGTGCTGGGGTATTCAGGTCTCAGGAAATGGCTGGATTCCGTGGCCTTTGTATGTGTTGGATTCTGAGATCTGTGAGCCAGTGTCACCGGTCTCAGTAGCTTCAGTGTCAAGGGGACCAGACGGAAGTAGTGTCCTTACAGCATGTTCAGAACTGTTTAGAAGGGGGCTAGACTCCGTGTCTGGTGGACCTGTGTAGCCAGCCACCGCTGTAGCCAGTCCTTGCACATGGGACAGGGCTGTACTGAGTATATGCCTGCAGAACGTGTGTGTGTGTGTGTGTGTGTGTGTGTGTGTGTGTGTGTGTGTGTGTGTAAGAGAGAGAGAGAGAGAGAGAGAGAGAGAGAGAGAGAGAGAGAGAGAGAGAGAGAGAGAATGTGTCTGAGTATGTAAGTGTGTGTGTCTTTATCTATTGGCCTCATGTTTGCCTAATACTTTCTGGTTAATGAGCCAGGACATATAGTAGGTATTGCTGGAGGGTAATATAGGCCTCTCCTTCATCCTCATTCTTACCATGTATCATTGGATCTTGGAGAAAATTATCTTGGATTCTGGGTCTGGGTAACAGCATTTCTAGTGTCATTGAACTTGTTCACAGAATGTTTTTTTGATTATTAGGGATTTTAGTGATACAGGAAGATAACACTACTCACAAATTTTTCAAAAAGGAGTGGAGGGTGTTTCCACTCAGGAAATTCCAAGAGAAGGCTCCTTACTCTGTCTAGGATTGCACTCTGTATAGTAAAGCAAAAAAATCCATGGAGTCTATTTAATGAGCAAAGGAATTTATTAGGAGGTAACTCTCTACAGCATGGGAGAGTTATTGTAGGGCCCAGGAAAGCCAGACTATGTCCCATGCTGATCTTTTGCCTGGTCCCAACATCTAAACCACAAGGAAGTGGAGAAGAGATCCACACACATGCATCCCAGGTCTTAAGGGTTACGAGGGGCCGTGCCCCAGGGTTATGTACTTCAGGGTCATAGGCAAGTGTAGCAGTCACCTGCTGCCTCTCTAGGGGTGGTGCTTCAGGGTCATAGCTAGAACAGCTACCCCCTATAGGGCAGAGGAACATTCAGCTTTGAAGTTGTCTGAGAATGTCGCTTTAGTTTTTTCTTTCTTTCTTCATTGACTTGGTTGGATTTTCAAATTAGACAGTAATACATAATGGTTACAAGTTGAATCACAAGGGAACAGGCTTAAAATGTGTGGGTTTCCCCTTTACTGATTCCACTGTCATCCCCACAGAATAGTCAGCATAGAAGAGTTAAGGTAAGTTCTTTCTTTTTCAGGTACAAATTTATATATACATATATGGTTCTGGTTTGTTTGTTTTTGCTATTTGTTTAAACAGTAGAACAGTGCTGTATGCATTACACTACAACTTACTTTTAACTTACTAGAATCCTTATTAGCTGTACTTCCTATAGCAGGGGTAATTTATTCAATCAGTTCCTATTGATGGACATTCATATTTCCTTTTCTCCTCCTCCTCCCTCATCTCCCCTTCTTCCCTTTCTCTCTGTGCTGATATGGACTGCCACACTTAACACCCATGTGCATGTAACTTTATATACTGATGATTTTGTTTTTAGCAGAATGGGGAACTCAAAGTGGAATCCAAGACCAACAGATATGCACACTTAAAGTTTCAATAAATACCATCAAATTATGGTCCAAAGTTGGCTATAATAACCCTTTACCATCCATATGGTGCAATGCTTAGCCCCTCTATCCTCATCAGTGTTGGATGCTACCACACTAACTTTTAATAGTTTATACTCTACAGAGGATGAAATTGTTAAATGATTGTTGAGTGTGCCTTGAAGAAATGCTGTTTTTCTATTCATAAAGTTTACATATTTAGCATAGGCATTTATGTTAATACAGTGCCTCTCCCTCCATTTTTCCCCTGTCTCTTGTCTTCCCAACTTCTTTTGCCAACCTTATATTGCCAACTTTCACAGTTCTTTTGTTTGGTAGCATGTTGAATGGGTCATCTGATGGGAAAGGGACAGCAGAGCACGGGAAAGGTAGATCCCAACTCTAGATGTCCCCTGTTTCATTCTTTTTTGGGGGCAGGATGTGGTGTGGGGGCTCCCAGCCCTTGCTCACTAAGGCAAACCCTCTCAACTGTGCAATAGAATTACGACTTCTTCCACCATAGCTCACTGCTGTTAGGAAGTAGTTCCTCTCCTCTCATAACTCCAGGAAGAAACACAGGGCAGAAGTCCATGACAAATAATTCAAAGTAGTTATGTCCCAGGTCAATCTCTTTACTCCTCAACAGAGAGTGTAGGATTACAGTAGGAGGTGAGGAATGTGGACGTTAATATGAGTTCAGCAGTTGAGTAAAGCATGCACCATGGTGTCTTGTTCACAACGAGGACCATAGAAATGTCAGATGATGTGACCGATTATTACTTTTCATGATCTCACACAAAAGTGACATGAGGATCACACCCCCAGGGAACAGTTCTTCTGGAAAAGAAAGGTAAAGAGACAAGGGCATACAAAGAGAGGCAGTCCCAACGGCAGAGCCTTAAATGGTGTGTGTCTGTAGATCTTACGGCTACAGTTCATCCTTATGGATTCCTGGGAACCTCCCTAGCACTCTGCTTCTCTCTATTCCCTGATGTCTCCATCTATCATGATATCTCTTTCCTTGCTTTCCCACTTTGTCCCTGTTCCAGCTCGAACCTCTTGTTCCCTTATGTTCTCATCCCCCATCCCTTGCCCTCCATTACCTGCCCTCACTCCCAGTTTGCTCATGTAGATCTCATCTATTTTGCTGGGCTATCTATAGCATGGGATCTTAAACCATGTAGATCACACTATTGTGATTTAAGAAGACCTTATATTTATAGGTCCATAAAGCAGGGGCTCTTGTGTTGTTGTGTTTATAGAGGGGTATAAATTTAAGGAAAACAACAATCAGGGTCTGGAAAGTTTTAATGACACCGGAAAATGTTTACAGTAATGTTAAATGGGGTAAAGGCTAACAACAATAAATAAGTAGAAAAGACAAATTAAATCAAAATGTTAACAGTGATTCCCTTGGATTGATGGTAAGTGTAGTGTTTTCTTTATATATTTATATACTTTTCATCCACAGACTTGTAATCTTCCAGATTATGTTATTTTTCTCTAATAGAAAGTAAACCAGAGTAATTAGACTCTAATCAACAGCCATCAGGGTAGAAACAAGTGAAATGGCTTTGACAAGGGTCTGGAAGAAAATTAGAGTGTGGTGCATTCACGTAATAATACACTGTGAGATAACCATGGGTGAATACACTGTGAAACGCAGAGATCCTCGCTGTGTGTTATTAAGTAGAAAAAGGACAGGGACAGACTATGTAGCCAATGCAAGTTTGTGTAAACACTTAAAAGCACATTTCTACAAGAATATAAAAAATGTTATTGAGAATGGGGTTATTGGACATTTTTTTATTTTTATTATCTTATGTGTTTCCTAGTTTTTTCACTAAACATGAATTACACATATAATAAGTAATAATAATGTAAAATATGTAATAAGTATAATAATGTAAAATGTTTGTATAGCTAAAAAGAGACAGATTTAGAGTAAAAGATTTGGTCGTTACTATTTCTAAGCAACACTGCCATCTGGTGGATCAAAGGCAAAACTCATACAATTTCTTCATTTTTCTTCTGGAATTGGGAAATGGTGGTCAGATACTATTTATAATTTTGTGTACAGCTGTTTAACTTAAAATATTTAAAAGAATAAAAATACAAGTCTTATTATATGTGTTTGTAGGCACACTTATCTGTAAGGACACTTCTTTATTTTTTTCCCATCTATTTATTTTACATCCCAGCCACAGCCTCCCGCCCCTCCCTCTCTCCCCCACTCCCCCTCCCAGCCCTCAATTTCCTCCTCTTCCGTCTCTATCCAGGAAAGGTCAGGTCATCATCAATAAAACATGGCATATCAAGTTGCAGTAAGACTGAGCACCTCCCCATGTATTAAGACTGGGCAAGGTGACCCAGTATGAGGAGTAGGGTCCCAGAAGCCAGTGAAAGTCTGAGATAGCCCCTGTTCCCACTTTTAGGAGTCCCATAAGAGGATCAAGCTACACAACCATAACATTCGCAGAGTGCTTAGGTCAGTCCCATACAGGCTCCCTGGTTGTTCCTTCAGTCTCTGCAAGCCCCTATGAGGCCAGGTTAGTTGAATGTGTGAGCCTTCCCATGGTGTTCTTGATCCCTCTGGCTCCTACACTTCTTTCTCCTCCTCCTCCTCTGCAGGATTTCTGAACCCCACCTACTGTTTGGTTGTGGGTCTCTGCATCTCCTTCCATCAGCTGCTGCATGATGCCTCCCTGATGATAGTTGGGCCAGGCACCAATCCGGTCACAGGAGAGAGCTAGTTAAGGCTGTTCTATCCACCATTGCTAGGAGTCTGAGCTAGGCTCCTCTCCACAGACTCCTGGGAGATTCCCCTGCATCAGGCTTCCACCTGGCCCCGAAATGTCAGCCCCCCAGCAACCCCCCTTAACACTCTCCCCCTCTGCCCTGCCTCAACCTCATGTTTCCATCCACACCTGCCCTCAGTCTGCTCACAGAATCTCTTCTATTTCCTCTTTCTAGGGAGATCTGTGTGTCCCCCATGAATTCTCCTTGTTGCCTAGTCTCTCTGGGTCTGTGGATTATAACACAGATATCCTTTATTTTACAGCTAATAGTCATTTATGACTATTTATTAAGAGTGGGTACATACCATGTTTGTTTTTATCAGTCTGAGTTACCTGACTCAGGATAATTTTTTTTCTAGTTCCATCCATTTGCCTTCAAATTTCCTGGTGTCCTTGTTTTTAACAGCTGAGTAATACTCCACTGTTTAAATGTACCACATTTTCTTTATCCATTCCTAAGTTGAGGGACATCTAGGTCGTTTCCAGGCTCTGGCTATTACAAATAAGCTGCTAAGAACATGGTTGAGCAAGTGTCCTTGTGATATGGTTGAGCATCCTTTGGGTACAGGCCCAAGAGTGGTATATCTGGGTCTTGTGGTAGATTGATTCTCAATTTTCTAAGGAACTGCCACACTGACTTCCAAAGTGCCTATACAAGTTTGCACTCCCACCAGCAATGGAGGAGTGTTCCCCTTCCTCCACATCCTCTCCAACATGGGCTGTCATCAGTGTTTTTGATCTTAGCCATTCTGACAGGTGTAAGATGGTATCTCAGAGTAATTTTGATTTTCATTTCCCTGAATGGTTAAGGATGTTGAACATCTCCTTAAGTGTTTCTCAGCCATTTGAGAGTCTTCTGTTGAGAATTCTCTGTTTAAATTTGTACCCCATTTTGTAACTGGATTATTTTGTTTGTTGATATCTAGCTTCTTGAGTTTTTGATATATTTTGGAAATCAGCCCTCTGCTGAATGTGGGGTTAGTGAATATCTTTTTCTCATTCTGTAGGCTGCCGTTTTGTCCTATTGATGGTGTCCTTTGCCTTACAGAAAATTTATTAGTTGCTCATCCTAGTACCTGTGCTATTGGTGTTCTGTTCAGGAAGTTGTACCAATGCATTAGAGATTATTTCTGATTTCTCTTCTGTCAGGTTCAGTGTATCTGGATTTATGTTGAGGTCTTTGATCGTCTTGAACTTGAGTTTTGTGTAAGAATTTTTTTTTTTTTGGTTTTTCAAGACAGGGTTTTTCTGTGTAGCTTTGGTGCCTGTCCTGGATCTCGCTCTTTAGACCAGGCTGGCCTAGAACTCACAGAGATCCACCTGGCTCTACCTCCTGAGTGCTGGGATTAAAGGTGTGCGTCACCACCACCCAGCATAAGAACAATTTTTAACTGTCCACTTTATGGAAAATATAAGACATAGTTTTTAATCTTTCTAAAATTTATTTTCATTTTTCCCTTTTATTGAAAATAGATTCTTTTCTCATACACTATATCCTGATTATAGTTTCCCCTCCCTATACTGTTTCCAGTCCCTCCCTACCTCCCGTCCCCTCTGGGTCCACTCCCATTCTGTCTCCTACTAGCAAAGAACAGGCTTCTAAGAGATAACAACCAAACATGACAAAATAAAATATAATAAGATAAAACAAAAGCCATCATATCAAGGCTGGACAAGGCCACCCAGCAGAAAGAAAAGAGCCTCAAGAGAAGGTGTAAGAATCAGAGACCCACACATTTTCAGTCAGGCGACATATAAAAATACCAAGCTAAAAGCTCTATTATACACACAGAGGACCTGTTACAGACCACTGCAGGCCCTGTGCTTCTGCTGCAGTCTCTGAGTTCATATGAGCCTTGCTCAGTTGATTCATAGGGTGCTGTTCTCCTGCTGTCTTCCATCCCCCTGGCTCTTACACTCTTTCTGCCTCCTCTTCTGAGGGGTTCCCTGAGCTCTCCATGTAATGTCTGGCTATGGGTCTCCGCATCTATTCTCATCTGCTGCCAGAGGAAGCTTCTCTGATGATAATTGAGTAAGGAACTGATCTATGATCTATGAGGATCACAGAATATCATTAGGAGTCATTTTATTGATACCTTTTTTTTCAGACCAATAGTGTTTGGTTTTACCCCAGGTCTCTGGGCTATCTAGTCTCTGGTTCTTGGTCACCCACACAGTATCAGGTGTGGGTTCCTCTTGTGGAGGGGGCCTTATGTCAAATCAGACACTAGTTGGCTACTGCTGTAAGTTCTGTGCCCCCATTGCCCTTACGGATCTTGTAGGCAGAACAGATTGTAGGTCAAAGGTTTTGTGCCTGGATTGATGTTTATAAATTTACTTAAATATTCATGAGTAGACACATTAGTTCTTTTGCCATCCAGGTGTGGAGCGATAAAATGTTTCACAAAGCCAGATGCTCAGAATGTAGTGCCAATTTATGTAAACTGCCCGTCTACTTCTGGCCACTGTAGGACACACTCGTCTTTTCCCACTCAGCCTGCTCACTGATTTTAACTTTCCTACTTGAAAAACATTTACCCCACTTCATTCTTTCAAATTTCCTAGGAGGTCCACTGACTACTTCCTGTCTCCTTCATATCACAAAATAGGTGGTTTGTAAGTGAAAGCCATTTTTTTCCTCACAGTACTTGAAATTGGGAGGTCCATGATCATGGTGTGGAAGAGTTGGTGTCTGAGGAGGACCTGCTTCCCAGTTCACAGATGCAGTGCCTCCTCACTGGGTCCTCACATAGTGCAAGGGGCAGCTACCTGAGCCTTGTTCAGGAGGTTTTAATCCCAGTCATGAGGGCTCATCTCATCTTCCTGACCTCCTGATGTCCCATCTCCTGACATCTCCTTGGGAGTTGGAATTGTGGTGCTTAGATTCCGGGGGACACAGGCATTCTGACCGCATCACTGTCAGGCCACAGCCCCTGAGAACTAACTCTTGTTTCTCTGCCACACTGCAGGGGAGCTGATCAACCTCGCCATGTACTGTGAGAGGATCAGGAGGAAATTCTGGCCTGAGTGGCACCATGATGACGACAATACCATCTATGAGTCTGAGGAGAGCAGCGAGGCCAGCAAGACTCACACACCCATGCTGGACTTTAGCTTCTATTCAAGGACAGAGACCTTTGAAGATGAAGGGGCTGAGAACAGTTTTTCCAGGACGCCAGACACGGATTTCACCGGACACTCTCTCTTTGATTCTGACGTAGACATGGATGACTACACAGACCACGAACAGTGCAAGTGATGTCCCGCCGCCGCTGACCCTCTTCCTTAGGGGTTGCCACTCCCTGGGCTGGTCTGGTTTCCCAGGTAGAAATCCACCTGAGCTGGGAGGAGATCTTCAAGCTTGGCTCAGTTTTAACATGCTAACCGGACTATAAGCCGCCTTATTTCTTTTTTTGTACAAACAAAACACAGAACCATTCAGATGGCTCCGTTTAAAACAGACAAAACAAATATCAGCATGGTACCTGAAATCCATTTTTGTTTTCATTAGAAAACCAATATTGTGTGGGAGGGCAGGTACATGAATGGGCGTCACCTGAGTGTTTTTATTGCTCCTTTTCAATTGAGGACTCGGTTGTCAGGTGGACTCTTGAACATCTTTCATCTACCAGGGTTTTAAGTAATGAGAGATATCGTCAGAAAAAATGGAGGGGATAATGTCCTTTGGCCGCTGTTGTACGTTGTGTGTGTACTTGTATGTTGAGACAGAAGTCAATGAAGTCCACCGATATTCAGTGGACAGCTGTTGTGTGTGAAGCGCTGAGTGGGGGGTGCTATGCAACAGGAGTTTTCATTCTCAACCCTGCCAGTGACTAGCTGTGTGATCTGGGGCAGGTCCTTTAACTATTGTGTGCCTCATTTATCCCACCTGTAACGTGGGGATGACAATACTCTCCACCTACCTACCTCACAGGGGTGTTGTGGGGATTCATGTGGCAGCATTAGTATGGCGCTTTAAACCTTCTGGAAGTGGTGCAATGTGAACAAATTTTACTCTTCACTGGGCTTCGTAAATGTTAAGATCTGAGGGCACAGGACTTCCATATTTGGGCAACAAGCACAGTTGCTTGCAAAGGGCCGTGCAGATGAAACACACACCAAGCCTGTTAGGACTGTGACATTCTTCTTTGTGACGTGGCTGGAAGAACTTTGGAAGTAGCTTCGCAAATCATCATCAGCTACATGGGGTCCTCAGCTCTGGGCACTTGCAGAACAGCATTTCTTTCATTGCCGAATGCACTGACGTGTGGCTTTGCTGCCTCCCAAGTGCTAACTTGCCTGCATTTATTGATTGGGAGAAGATAAAGCTTAGGACTATGGCAGGTTAACAGAGGTGAAGGAAAGCCTTTGACTTTTGTAGGCACAAGCTTGTCAACTGTCGTGACCTTTTGAAGACAAAGATGCCCTGGAAAGAGAAGCATGAAGGTGTTCCTTGTGTCTGAGTCCTCTGCAGTTTCCTTAATGCCCCGTCAGGTGTCCCACTGTCGGGGAGAGCGAGACAGCATGGACACCAAATCCTAGTGTTTCATGATCTCTCATCCCTTCCCATCAGCCCTCGCTTTCCCTCTCTCCAGAGCCCCCAAACTGGTGGGATTTTCCTGTATTGGTATTTGACTCTGAAGGCAGCTTTGGATAGCTTAGTTCATTTTCTAGGCAATTGTGGGGCAAGGTTTCTGTGGGGTGGCTGTGAATTTGGGCTGTAAGACTTAACTGCAAACCAATGGCTTTGCTTCTGACCAACCTTCTGGGTAAAGGTTACTTTAGGGTTGATGAGGCCCCTCAAAGATGGAAGTTTCTGAGACATGAATGTAATTTACTTGAAAAGTAACCTATTTTTAATATAGATTTTCCACAAAAATCTTTAAAGAGTGTTGTTCATTTTCGAAGAGCAAAGAGGGAGCGTTTTGAAGATGTTTGCCGCTGAAGCAGCTGTAGGGCATATGGGAATGGGAATAATGTTGAACTCTTATGTTGGAAAGTCTTACCTGTAGAAAACTTAGCTATGGATATTTTGTATTAAAGAGGAACTGCTTGATGAATAGTAAGAAGGGGGTGGAGGAGGTGTGCATGACTAGGCATGCTTGTGGTTGGCGTCATGTGGGTGTCCTGTTTGTCTCCTGGTGTTCTGAGCATCTGCTGGCAGTTCTATGTGATGAGGGAAACCATTGAATAAAGCATGGCTAGGAGGACTGCGGGCCTGACTGGGTACAGGTTTTCTTGCCCGCTCCTCTCTCTCAGCTGGAAAGAAATGCTTGACACTTTGCATAGAACTGACTTATTCTTCCTTTGTGATGCTTTGCCCTGTAAGAATGTTCTGAGTATAAGTATGTGGATTAATAACTGCTTTCTTATGCATTACTTGGAGGGGAACTCCATACATAGGCAGTGTTTGTTGTTAAGTTGTAGGGAAGTTCATTTCATCCAGGTACCCCTCAAGGGATGTAGTGAATGGGCACTGCCAACTGGAGTCCTGGGTGCTTGGACAGCTCACAACTGGGTACTTTGTAGACACAAATTTGAATAGAACCTGAGAATATACCTCTGTTTCCCTCCTCCGTATGGAGTATTGAAACAAAATGACCAAGATAAAAATCATGGCAGTGTGGGTCCTTAATGGGAGGGCTTTACTTTTTTATGTGCTGCCCAGATTTGAAGCCCTGTCCAGTTTGGTGAATAGGTGCTACTTGTAAGGACAACAATAAGAAACTAGGGGGCATTTCACTCATTCACTCAAGATTTTTTATTTATTTATTTTTTATTTTTATTTTTTCTGGAAAGTAACGTAAGGAAGCACAATATTTTATGTAAATAGATGCTTTTGATTGGACAGAAAAATACAAGGGCCACGTGTTTCCTTTAGCCTCTTATTATAGAAACAAAGCTTCCTATATGTCTGCTTCCCACTCCACAATCAGGATTAGTGAGCAGTGGCTGGATGGTTTGGATCCATCAGGACAATTTAAAGGACAACACACATTTATGCAGAAATAGACTATGTTGTCAGATTTTACCATTTTGTTGTCCTATAATAAGTTGTGACCAGTGACACTACCAAAGCCATGGCCACCATATCGTTGATCACAGACTTAGAACACTTTGGACTTGAATCACACTATTGCAGTCTAGACCTCAGGTGAGTCTTGCCCATGTGCACGGAGCTATGTTGGGAAATGAGAACGAGTCAAGGAAAGGAAGTACTAGATTTGGTTGCAAGCATAGAACTGAAGGTCTGGGACATAGCTCTAGAGAGGTCCTCGCAAGAGAGCCACAGAGGTCATCGCTGTCTCCATCACACACTGTGTATTTGAAGATTAAGACCCACAGCTGGGGTCTTTCACCTTGCCCTGGAGGGCTTCGCCATCACACCCCCTTGCTTTGGTTTACGTGCAAACCCATGTTCTGAACAATTGCTCCATGTTTCAGTACCAACAAGCCCGGCCTCACTCTGAGTCTTGGATTCCTGCTACATCACTCTCACCTCCCACATCTAGCCGGCCTAGTTCAGGCCAATTCAAGAGACCTTTCCTCAGTATCTATCCCATGTGTGGCACTGCCAGGCTCTGTGAATAGCAACAGGATGTATTTTCAAATCCAATACTCCCCTTCCTGTCTTTTATTGTCTTTAAAATAACTTGTGTTCATTCAGTCGCTCACTCACTGAGTATGCACTGAGCGTCTGTCCTGGCTCTGACCCTGGGATGCCCACTAGCTGTAGAGTAGCTGACAAGGCAGACATGACACCGACTCCAGAGCACCTCTTTTGCTTTGATTTGTGTGATAACTTTTACATGGCCAGACTCTTTCCAGATCCATCTCACACATTACCACTGGAGCAATCTTTGGAAAAAACTTTTGGTCTGTAGGGGGTATCTATTGCCTCAGGCTGAGGCTTCCTCCTTAGGGCTCAATATTCTCACTTCTCTTGTCTCCCATGGCTCTTCCATACACCCTCTAGTGTGGCAGATCCACTTATCACTACCTCTACATGCCTCCCGTTCTCCACCTTTGTGTTTCTGGTCATGCCAGCCCCTCTGTTGAAATGCCTTACCCTCTGGCCCCAATCACCATCTCTTAAGGCCCAACTTCATCAGTTCCGCATGAAGAATTCCCAACTTATTATCATCCCCCTTCCCTCTAAAAACAAAAACACTTATCATTTCCTTCCCTGAAGGCTAGATGGGAAAAGCATGCTCAGAAAGTGGGCCACATGCTAGAAAGTAATGGGTTTTCATTGTGTGTGTCAGTGCCTCCATTGATAATCTAATGAGAGTCCTAGGCTCTATTCCCAGAAAAGTGCAAGTATGCAAATATCTACAATTTTACATATAAATTCAAAGATTTGGAAAGTGGATTTGCTCTTTGATCCCTCAGGGGGTCCACCGACCCCAGATGAGGAGGTCTTGTTGCAAAGAGTCTCTAAACATCACTGTTGGTGTTGTTCTTGTCTTTTACACATCCAGGGAGGAGAGAATTGGTATGAGATGTGCAAGCAAACATGGTGTCTATTGTTATTCACACTGAATATGTGCTGAGTGACAGAGAGAACAAAGAACAGCTGTCCCACATTGTTTGAAAAAATATCTTTATTCAGACAGAATTTTTATTTGTATGTGTGTGTACATTTCTGTGGGGATGTACGCACCTTTGAGGGTACACTAGCCAGTATGGGGAATTGGATCCTGCCCAGCTGGAGATATGGGTGTTTGCAAGAAGTGGGTGCTGGGACTAGAATTCTGGTTCTCACAGGCTGGAGAGATGGCTCAGCTATTAAAGGCTAGGCTCACAATAAAGAAGATAAGAATTGTGGTCCTCAGGATTGAGTAGCAATCACTCTGAACCACTGAGCCATCTCTCTAGCCCCGGATTTACAATTCTGAAAGTGACAGAGTTTGCTGTTGTCATTGTGACTTATTTTCAACCACTTCTGAAGCTGATGTAGCAGAATGAGTTCAGGACCAAGTAAACATCATATTTGCCCTGAAACCCACCACTTCTGAGTGGGTAAGCAGTGGTCTTGGGGCTGGAGGTTGGAAAGAACTGGTTGGATTTTTTTTCTTATGGAATAAGATCTATGCAACAAATTTTCCTGTGTTCATTTTTTTGTGGATCAATTGCTGATTCTATTTTCAATAAAATGGTGATGTATTATGCTGGTAGGGAAAAGTTCAGTTTATTCTTCCATTAAAAAACAAAAACAAAACAGAACAAAGTTATCTTTAGTGCTCTTGACTGACCTGGGTTCCTTTCTGGGTGTTCAGTATTGTTTGAGTAGACCTATGACTAATATGCTGAATACATAGGAAAATATATTTAGTGGCAAATAGTTCTCACTATGAAAGCTGAGCGCTGAGTCCATCATTAACAGGCCCAGAGATCAATGGTGTGCAACTGTGACATGCTTTATTTATTTACCTTTACTCAGTGCTTCTGGTGACCTGAATGAACCTGTAAAGTTCACAAGGATCCCCTTGGTGGGTGGATAGGCCTAGAGTGCCCCTTGCCTGTAGAATTCTTACTTAATGCCATGGGTAAGTAACAGATGCATGTAGGATGCTTTCTTTATTTCAGTTCCTTACCTGGAGCTTAGGTTTTGGGACTTTGAAGAATATCTGAAATCCTGAAGCAGTGATTGCCAGAACCAGTCAATACCTTGCCCTTCAGAGTACTGTTATGGGATGTTCTGGCTTTTGCATAAACAGAGAACTTCTCCAGACCCAGAGTTTCCAAAAGTCATCTTGCTAGACCATGGCAACTACAAAGCTCTGGTTTCAGGAGGATCATTGCTTCAAGAGATCTAGTTTGTGGGCACCAGAAGGGGTCTTTGCAATAGCAAAACAAGTACCTTATGGGTATGGTCTCACACCATGTACTGTTACAGTGCTTTGGAATTCTGTGCACAATTAATTCCAGCTTTGCTTCCTAGCACTTAAAAGCACTACTGTCCCTCATTACAATGTTAGCTATTTTAAGAGTTTACTGATTGCGGAATAATACACATACATTTATCATGACCAGTTCATTGTATAAAATATAGTATTGCTGAATGAGAGTAATTTATTTCCCACCATCTGTCAGCAAGCATTTATTTTTATTTATTTGTTTTTATTCTGTGGCTCTAGAATACTTCATTTGTCAGTAATCTTTTTCTTTATTTAGCACTTAGGCTATCCTCTGATCTTTAAAAAAAAATGGATTTAGCTTGTAAATTGCCATGTTTATTAGCACTGGCCAAACAGATAACAAAAAGGACAGAATGTTTCAAGGCTAAAAGAGAGAAAGGCTCTTCAGTCTGAGGAGTTTCCCCTTTAATAGTTGTTCAGAATGCAAATGGTCTCTCATATTTCTTTCAATCCTACCCCCTCTAAAAGGTCACTTTTGATTATTAACCATGTCCAGTGGCTATATTTTAACTTTTAATTATATTTGATTTTTTTTTGCAGTAATATAATGGAAGACAACATTGAAATGTTTGGCAGGTCTCTGTGTCAGCAGGAGTGACATGTTTTTGTGACTCTGTCAAAGTAGTTTTGCCTCAGTGATAAGCCTCCTGAGATCAGATCGTGTCAATTGTAAACAGTTTTTCCCCCCATTCACCTGCACTGTAGTAAATGACAACTCAAATTTTAATTTGGGTGAATGTTTCTTCAAGATGGTGGTTGGGAACATGGGGTACCAAGTCCTATTCCTGGGATTCTTAGCCTTTCACTGAGACAGGAAAGCAAGAAATGGCAACAAATACCAGGACTTGGACAATGGTGTGGTGTGGCTGGGTTGGAGGTCATGGAAAGTTTTTTCACGTGATGGAATGTTATAAAAATAATAAAAAGCACAGGCTTCCAAATGAAAAACAAATGCAGTCCAGACAGTGATGGATTGCCTATGGCTAAACAAGTGGCCAGTGTGGGAAGCACTGAAGTAATGTTTATCTTAATTTCTGACCAAGACATGGTCTCTGGATCAGAGTGCTGTTCATCTCAATCTCAATGCTTATGCCCCAGTACTGTCCCTCTGAGGCTGGGTTGGCAATTTGCAGAGCAGCTCACAGGGCTTGGCCCAGTGCGTTGACTCCTTTGATTTTGCAACTTCATTTTAGTATGAAAAGTTATAGCACTTACAGAAAATGTACAAAGTAATTATATTTTATTTGAGAAGTTTTTAAAAATGTTTAGAGACACCACAAATCATTTATATTTAGGCATCTGTCCAAACCGTTGTATTTAATTTATCCATAGAACTTTCTGTGCTTCTCTCTCTGTATTTACTTATGATAAATGCAGATGTATATGTGTAGACACTGCTGTATACGTGTAGATGGCTCTGCTGATTTATAATGTTCATTTCCAAGCTTCTCAGCCTAGACATTAGAAAGTGTATTATTCAGTAGAGTTTAAGGGAGTGGAGAGGTTACTTAGCACCCAGAAGGCTGTAACTGATTAGAGAATGTGTCTGTAGCCTGTGTGGCAAGTGGACAGATATGGATGCATGATTTGGGTCAAGTTATTTACTCATTTTTATGTGAAGTAGGAGACAAGAAAAATCAGCAGTTAGATGTCACTTGTTTTCCTTTGAGGCAGGATCTCATGTAGCTAGATTTCACTTTTACAAGAGCCTATTTTAATTCTGTTTTTGGGAACACTTGGTCTAGAACGCCTTGACAGCCCCCACATGCTTTCACCACACTAAGGTGAAAACAAGAAAATCAAGGGAAATGAACCCCAATTATTCAATAAAACATGCATTGCCAGAGAATTTGGGCACCTTTCTGAAATGCAAGCTTTGCTAATACCTGGTAATCACCCTCTCGTCTCACTTGTGTATCCAAACATATGGAAGATGTCTGGATTTACCATAAGGAAACTGAGGGAGCAAGGGCCTACACTGGCATGATTTCAACCCACCTTTCAGCTGCTTGGGGCTGATGGAGGACATTTATCTGCGTCATCTGGGTTGTAAACACGGTGAATAGCATCTCACTAATCAAGGGCCCCAATGTGGAGGCATCATACAGTGTTTATTTCTGGAGCCATGAGTTACTTTAGTACAGTTGCTGTTAGTAGTTTATAAAGCCATACTTCCACTTGTACACTTGATTGTAAGATAGATTTAAATTGTGTACTATGTTGATTACTCTATATAAATGTGGAAATCCTGTATATTTGGTCTTATGCTGTATGTATTTGATGTGTAAATGATAACTAATGGATATGAAATAGCTTGCTGTGGATGTCTTCATTCTAATTCATTTCTCTTGAAAATTTGAATGTTTAATCTTTATACCTATGGGGAAATATGAAAGTTTGCATCAAATATGCTGTTAAATGGTGGCCTCTTAGATCAGGGGAATATTTTAGTTGTAAGACTGTTGTACAATTGGAACAAGGTCATGACTTTGTTAGGCATATAACTTCCGGCTTGGATTTTATATGAGTGTATTTTTAAAAGAAGAAGCACTGATCTCTGGATTATGTAGTCCTCCCTTTTCTACTCTTCTGTCTTGCTCCATGTGGCCTCCAAGAACACTGTGAGGAGTAATAACCCTGGCCAAGAAGGGATCAGAGGGACAGCTAGGGGCACATCTTAAAGCTTTAGCTGTGGCTAGACCCTGTAATGAACCCACTTCTTGTATGATGTTGCCTCTATTAGTTTCTATACTTCTTCAATAAAGTAACTATACTTTCCATTTACAGCCCAAGGGGGAGGGATTTGCATATGGCTAAAGTGTGGATAATGTCTTGGCATCAGAGATACATAGGTGAGGTTTTAGAAAGACAAATCTTGTTTGTACATGTTCCACAGTATGTGTGTGACATTGAACTTCTGAGGGTAGCTGGACCTATAGGCATGCCAGGTTCTGTGGAGATATGCACAAGGCTTCAGATATAATTTTCAAGTCTGATCCTTTAATAATCAATAATAGTTTTCACCATTTAGGGCAAATTACAATATGGTAATATCCAAAGTCTACCCCACAGTCAGAATATCTACTAAGTAGAAAATGAGAGGATTCTCTGATCCCACATTCTAAATAGAATGGTTTGAATTTCTATCCTCTGAAAACTCCTGGGTTGGGATGTAGTTCAGTGACAGAGTACTTGCTTAGCACTCCCAGAGTCTCCACCACACCATACACACTTGCTTAAGAACTGTTCTTTCCCTCCCTCCCTCCCTCCCTCCCTCCCTCCCTCCCTCCCTCCCTCCCTCCCTCCCTCCCTCCTTCCCTCCCTTCCTCCCTCTCCTGTTTCTTAAGGCAAGGTTTCTCTGTGTACTTATTCTGTACACTAGGCTATCCTTGCACTCAGAGATCTGTGTGCCTTTGCCTCCTTGAGATTTAAGTCATGTACCACCACCACACCAGGCCTAAGAACTCCATTCTTAACCATTTCACCCATGCTTAATTTAAATTTTTTGTATTGTTTTGAGACAGGGTATCACTATGTAGACTTAGATTGCCTTGGGCTTGGTATGTAAACCAGGCTGGCCTCGAACTCACAGAGCTCCTTTTTCTCTCTCCTGAATTCTGGCATTAAAGGCATGCACCACCATGCCCAGCCTCTATAGACCCTCATCAGATATATTTGGTGACAAATACACTCTACTCAAATGTAAGTTGGTACCAGACCTCTAGACTTGTGTGGGGAGGAGAGGGCACATGCTCTAAACTTGGCACCTGCCGTGTTAGGGAGGCGTTGCTATGCTTGCCTTTAGGACTCACTGGGGGGATGACTGTTTGCCTTCCCAGCCAGTAATGCTAGAAAGTGAAGATGAGTGCTTCACTTTGCTGTTTGTGCTCAATGCTCCCTGACTCTCATATTTTGCATTGCTTGCCTGCAAGAGGAGAGATGGAAGAACTGGTCTCTGTGCTCCAGGACCTGCCTGGTTTCTCAACTCCCATCGAATGTTTTCCCAGTTGGGCTGCTTCCTTTCGGGAGCAGACTTTTCTTCTAGAGACTTCCTATGGACAAAAGGGAACTCTGGAAAACACTGAGGAAAGGGAGACAATCCCTTCCTTAGGGAGTTAGGGTGAGGCTGCTATGTGTGCATGAGGGAGGTGCTCAGTTGGCTGATGCTAAAACTCAAGGGAGCTATCTGTAGTGGAGGTGTCCTTAAGTCTGAGTCTGAGGCTTTCCTACCTGGGCATGGGGGTTGGCTTGGCTTGGGCAAGTGTTCTGTAGTTCATACAATGCAGGGTATCCTGAATTCCAATTAACACGAAGATCCTTGGCAGCCTCGAAAAGGATGAGAGTCAGGGAAAGGTTGAAAGGAGCAGGCCTCTCAGACTCCTGTCCTATGAGGTCCACAGGTAATGGCTGATCTTGCCGTGACCTCCTTCTTGGAGCCTCTTCAAACTTTACTTGGGAATTCAGGGAAGATGGCAGGAAGTTTACGCAGTTACTCGGTGATGTAAAACAATTCACATTTGCCTGTGGCTTAAGCATTGATGGGGTATGTGAGGAAGTAGGACCAGACTATTTGCAAGTTATCTCCATGGCTACAAAGAGGGAGGTTTGTATGAGGGCAGCCTGAATGAAGGCATAATCAGAGAAGAGGCCACTGTGCTGAAGAGCTGCACTGAATTTCCATGATGTAGTGAGGCAAGAGCAGGTAATAGGGCAGGGTTACTGGGTGTGGCAGAGGGAAGACTGCAGTCTTTTGGATGTGAGGGTGTAGGAGAGAGATGGAGGTGATGTTGAGGTTCCAGGCCTGATGTCACTGATGTCTGATGGGGGAAATGGGAAGGAGGGGCTGGGCTTGGGGAGGGCAGGGAGAGTTGGGTGCTAGTCACACTGAACCCATCCAATAGGAGATTGAGTTCTCAAACTTTTCTGTCTTTTTTTTGCATTTTTTATTAATTGCAGTTTTTCATTTATTTTACATCCTGAGAGTTCTCAAACTTTTCAAGGTAGGGACGTGAAACCTCCACGAAGCGATTAGGTGAAGCACAGGAGCGGAATAGAGAACAATTGCTGCATTTGTATGATGTTTAATTGTTTTTAGGATAATATCAACCACACCTGGGCCCTTCTACGCAAAATGAAGAACCTTGCATGTTGATCTTTGAACTCTTCCAGCCCAATCCTCCTCCCATCCTTCCCTGAAGCCGACTCCTCCTCTATAAACACTGACTTTACCTCCTTCTTTGATGATTTTACAGCAGTGGAAAGAGGAGTTAATTGACCAAATCAAGTAATAATAGCTAACATTAAAAAATCGCTACGCACCAAGTACAGCGTTCTCAGCAGCCTACACATATAACTCATTTGATCATCTCCTCAGTGCTGGGAGATGTGTTTGTCCTTGTCACCATCAGAGTCATTATTGTAAATATTCATTTCTTTAATGGCGAGTTAATAATGGTTAATTGTATTAACGACTACTTTGATTTTATGATGGCTAATTTTATGTGTCAACTTGAATGTGTCATGAGGTGCCTTGATTAGCATTGTTTCCGAGTGCGTCTTTGAGGGTGTTTCTGGACAACATTAGCATAATAGGAATTTATATACTGTAGGATAAAGTTAACACTGTAAAAGGCCTTTGAAGAGGAATTCAGCAGCACTGTGGTAAGCTGAGGACATAGTACTCTATTTTCATTCATATATATATATATATACATATATATACATACATACATACACACACACACACACACACACACACACACACACACACACACACACACACATTACTGACTCACCAAAGCCACAGGAATAAGGATCCTGAACAACATGGTGAGGAGGGAGAGGACTGGGGACAAGAAGATACAGAAGATTGAAAGCTTGGGTCCAGGAGATCTTGCATGGGCTGATGACTCACAACAAACTGATTTATTAAGAGGTTTTATAAGAAGTATTATACAGCATCTTATATACAGTTTTCAGGAGAAAATGGGACAGAGTCAGCAGAAGGCTAGCATACCGCGGGATAAAGTCAGTGGGACGTTAACCAAGCAATATCGCACAAAGGGAACCCTAGGCACTTCAAGTGCACCACAGACCAAGCACTCCGCAACCTTGGGACTGATAACCCCAGTCCTGTTAGGGGGAAAGGCCAGCTTCCCAGGAATGGGAACTTTAATTCCTTCGAGGCCCTGGCCCTAGACTGGACCTTGCCAAGTCTGCCCCTGGGCAAAGGACACAAACCCAGCTCTTTTTTGTTCTTTTGTCAGGGCCTCTGAGAAAGCCTTGGGTCAGCCTGGAACATATTCCAGAGAAAAGGAGTTCACAGACTTGGCAGAAGCAGGCTTCCTTATCTACGAGGGTGGGTGAGGGTGGGTGAGGGTGGGCATCATTCATTCCATTGAGGACCCAAATAAGCAAAAGGTGGAGGGAAGAAAGAGGAAATCCCTACCTCTTAGCTGCTTTACTATTTCAGCTGGAATGTCTCATGCCGTCTGTCTTCAAACTGGGATTTACATAATAGATCTCACGGTTTTCAAGTTTCTGGACTCAGATTAGATCCTACCACCATCCACTGAGGGTGGGATCAGTGGTATACATAAAGAAAAGCACAGACCTTACCCTCAGTGGAAGGTAAGGCATGAACATACAGACGTGAATAAACATAGATGCTGGTGATAAGATCATCTAGGCCCTGCAATGGAGCGAAGCACTGGAGCCCTTGCAGAGACCTCTCCAGGCTCTTTACGTTCATTATTTACTTGTTTTCATGGCACTAACTGCCAACCTACCCCTCCAAGTCAGAACAGTTCTAGAAATGCCCTCTCTCTAGGATAGAAGGAAGGAAATTTAGCTTTCTTTGGTTGAAAAAAAATTTTTTTTTTAAAAAAATCAGATATTTGAAAAAGAATGGCCTGACATGACCTGAACACCCTCCCCTTTTTTTTGCCTTTGGACAAGATAAGAAACTTTATGTATATATGTTCTGTTCCTTTAAAATGTACACAGAGGAAGCTACACAGAGAAACTCTGTCTCGGAAAAAAAATGTACACAGAGGGAAAGGTTTGATGAAAATATGTAAAAAGCACAGGACACAAAGATAATTTCTGCTAAAATCAAATGAACCTGGTAGTATCCAAAACCTGAAAAGTAATCAAAAGCGGCCACCAGAGGGCTAGACCCATGGAGAGCAGCCACGCCAAGCGTCCTTGAGCCTCTCTGCCTCTGCAGATTGTTTCACAAGTTAATATACATCTCAGGTATGTCTAAAGTTTTATTTCTAATCATTTCTCATAATAATAATCTTTTATTTATTAATGCACTATCAGGTAAGAGATTGCTTATATCCATAAAAATGCATTAAGTAAACTACTTGCTTAACGGAGCTGTCAATCATAGGAGTAGATACAATTTGGGAAGCACTGCTGTAATACAGGCAATGTTCTTTTGTGAGCTGGCCCTTAAAGCCACATTGTATCCCTTCTATGTGCAGGGCAAGTTCCCTAGATCCCTAATGAATAATCAGTAATGACAATTTCTTACTCCACACAGTAAGACAAAGGGTGTTTCCTTTTCTTCAAGAGGCACGTTTTCTGATGATTCACTGGAAGTTCACAGTAGGTGGCACTAGAAATACGACATCAGGAAGAGAGAAATGCCTAGGAATTCTTATGCATGAGAAACTGCTAGAAGCTTTGTGATTTTTGTCTGAATCAGGATTGCTTTTAAAATCTTTGGACATTCAAGCTGGTTCATTTCTCCATTCTGTAAGAGATTTCTGAAGGTTTGATAGCAAAAAGTCTGCCCAGTGAGAAATGAGCTCTTCTAAGGAAGAGTCCCCACTGGTGAAGCGTGAAGACTTCCTGCTCTCTCCTCCCACCAGGTGTCTTGCACTTTCTGACTCTGTATGGGTCCCAGAGTTTCAGGACCACTGTGGTGGATGTCTCTCTGAGGAAACTGGGCCTGCTGAACTTTTCTCAGTCCCCTTGAGTAGACTGTTAAAGTCATTGTGAGCTCCTGAGGAATGTTAGGAAAGCCTCTGTGGATATGACGCCACATATCACCATTGGGTGATGACTCTGCTCCTGAAGCTATTGCAATTGTTAACCACAAGCAAAATGTGCTTTGGGAAGGTGCTGCTCATGCTCTTCCAAGATCTCATTAGCTGGGAAACAAAAGAAATATCCTTCTTCTATTTTGGGTTTGCTAATTGATGTCACATTACCCAGGTCACCAAATTTATACATCACACCAGCAGAGAGAAGCCAATCAGCTAGCTTCATTTTTAACCTCTTCTGGGTTTCCAGGAGCATCACTTTGCATCTTATGACAAATAAAGATGTTACTGGGCTTGATGTCCAGGTGTACCATGCCAGAGTTGTAGATGTACTTAAGCCTCAAGGGAATCTTAGAAGGATGCCTTTGCGTTGGGCTCTTGGAAGTAATTGCCAGATGCAGCATTAGCATTCTCAAATACAGCCGATTGCAAGCTCCCACCATTAATTTATTCATTTGGAGTGATCACGTCATCATCTTCTGCAGAGGAAGAATAGTACCATGTGGGGGTGATGGCTAATCACCACATGAACATTAACTTTGTGCAAATCCAAATTCTGATTTGATAATCCTGGAAGGGTTTTTGTAGAGTGCTTTATTGAGTAATTGCATCCATCCAGTCTCATAATGCACTTGTAGACTGTACCAAATTCCTCAACTCCAATTTCTTCTACTTCCCAGAATTCCTTTTCAAAGCAGGAAGCCATATTAGTGTTTTGGGGAACACTTTCCTTAGCAGGCAGCCATGTTCTGCTTTGCCTTCCCCTTCTTCAATTTCCTCAAGCTAGCTCTGGGCTTCTCTTGCTCTTTGACCAAGGGAATAATGTTCTACAGGACTCTGGAGTGAATGGATTGATACTGACTGGAGGCAAAGAGGTCTTATCGATGAGGCAAGCAGGCATGAGTCTCAGACACTTAGAGCTTTGGGCAGAGACCCTGTAGAAGAGATCTCTGGCCGGCTCAGCACTTCTAGGAGTAGAGGGATTGTCCTTGGACTCACATCTTGCTCTTGCTGTGTAGTACTGGTGTCTCCAGATATTTGGGAGAGTCTGAAACTGGAATCTTAAAAAGAAATCTGGACTTTCCTTGTCTCTATTCCGAGAGGCATTAAGTTTATCTCTGAGGGGAGTTTCAGGATCCCCTTACGTCCTCATCCTCATACCTCATATATCTTTGCCTCAAGGTCTCCTTGCTGTCTTCTGCCCTTCATTCTGTCTCTTCTTCACAAAAGGAAAAGTTTTAACTTTGTATTCAGCCCCTGGTTAGGCCCTCTGTTGGCCATCTCAGCAAAGGGCCTTACAGTGTGGACAGGAAGGTCTCTGAGAAAGGAACACTGAATCCACAAAGGTAAGGAGGAAAAAACAAACAAATAAACCCCAGCATCTTCCACAGCTTCAGTCCACCCTTCCTTCTACCAACCAACAGCTGTTGACCTGAATCCTAAATAACGAGTGTGAGATTCTACTGTATCATCAGCCAGGGTGACTCACACTGTCAAAGATTCTTCATAATCCCCATCTTACACTAAATGATGTTTGCAACGAAGGCATGAAGGATGCAACAATGCATCTTAAAATAGATAATGCAGCGTCTTCAGTAGGAGAGAACCTGATTTTATCCAATAGCATTCTAGTTGCTTGGGAGTCAGTGGTATGGGCTGATTGGTATCTATCTTATATTATAGCTTCATCTAAATGCTTCCTTCAAGAAGCTTCCTTAAGAGGAGCATTCCCACGGCCCTGTGCATTAGCTTTCTTTCCCCCAAGTAGAAACCTGGGAAACTATTTCGAGCACCAAGGATGAAATGCCCTGAGAATCCCACCCCAGAACATTGTAGTTCTGTCCTGAATAAACATTTGCTTTCATTTTAGATGTCAATAGGTACTTATTTTCTAGGCAGGGCTTCCTCGCTGGCTCTAGGGTGTCTGATTTCTATGCTGGATAATATGAAGGACTTAAAGCCCACAGCAGCTGGAGGTCCAAACAGGACCACACAATCCACTTCTCCCCGCAGCATGACACACATAGTAAGTGCTCAATGAAGATTTGCTACAGAAGTGGACAGATTCTCAGGGAAAAGACAAATCAAATTGCAAAGAAATATCCAAAGTCTGAAGTTTGACACAACATACTGTGCGAAGGGAGTCAGTAAATTACTCATAAAACAAACCACAGGTGGCTGAAATACAGGATAGTAATTTTTGTAGGCTCAGGTGGTTTATGCAGTCTTCAGCATCTCTTGATGGAATTATAGCCCCACAATTCAAATAGCTCCTGCTTCCTTGAAACACATATAGCGTGGATATGAATTCCAAATCCTGGCCATGGTTGACATTGTGTGTCTTTACTGCTGAACTCTTCTGCTATCCAATGAAGTCTCTTGACAGCACCTTCAGTGTCGGGTATCGTGATTTGAGATTAACAAAAACACAGGCACATCCAGCACTTTCTTTATATTACCTTGTTTTCTATATTTAGTTTGATAAAGTCACACACATTAAAATGTTATAGATTTCTCTGAGGTCTCAGAAGTTCGTTACTGGGCTGGTGATGTTGCTCACGGGGTAAAAGCACTTGCTGTGCAAGCCATTCAGAACCCATGGTGGAAGCAAAGAGCTATGCTGTGGGATCAGTGGTATATGTAAAGACACACACACACACCCATAAACTTATCCATGCACATTACTAGCAGTAAGTAGTGTAAAGTGACTTTAGATGTAAGTTCATTCCTGTCACCTCTTGGCTCTTGCATCCTATAGGAAGTAGGGTGAGGTTAGCGATGCTCCCCTTGGTTAAGTGCCCGCACACGTGGTGTCCCCTAATCTCTGCACACAGAGACAAAGGGCGAAATTCCCAGGCAGTGGGAGATAACGGACCCTCTCTTACTTTTCCTCTCATTTTTCTCTATAAGATGAATTCCAACTCAAAGTCCCATGGTGTTGCTTGGGTCCTCTTTCCTATGTTATCTGATGTAGGTAATGAGTAGCTCACAGGTGTGACTGTAACAGCTCTGTGGGGTTGGTTTCCCTCTTGAAGTTGGATGATGTCCCTGGCAAGCCTCATTTTGTGTGTGTTATATTTACGCTTAGACAATAAAGAGCTGAGAGGGAAATCTCTAGTTCTTCAAAATAGTTGCTGTTCTGTTGTTAATACGTCTAATCAAATGGTTAACGTTAACCACACTCACCTGCCATGCTTGGGTTCCCATCTGAAGAAGAGCACAGTACTTTAACCTTCTTTGTACTATCGCTTCCATCCATCCTTCCCTGTGTGGCCTGTGCACACACTAACTACACCCAGCTCTCAATCACAGCTCTTGATTTTTCTCAAGTTAAAATAGAAGAGCACCTCATTTGCCTAACACCAAATGGTTGTAGATATTTACAGATGTATAAGGAAGGCTTTCTGGTGGCACTTTCACAGCCTTCTTGAAGACTTCCCAGTACTGGAGATCTATCACCTTTAATAAAACAGGCAGATCTACCTCTGGCTGGCTTCGCTGTGAGGCTGTTGTTCCTGGGTTCAGATTCTACCACTCTTCCAAATACTTCCTGGGAAAGTCTCTTTAAGATGGTGCCATTCCGAACTGTGGAGTGGTGAAACATTTATTTAAAAACTTGAGAGAATAATGCCATTACAGAAAAGCATTTTCTTTCCCCAGAATAAGGACGGTACAATTGATATTTATCTATCTTTATGTTAAAATAAAGACACCACCAAAGAACTGACTTTTCATCAAGCCTCAGTCACTAAGCTGGGGATGAACCTAGCCTTCACCCACTTTCTGACACATGTGTGGGTGTGTTCTAAGGCCTCACTGATGGGGGCTGGGATTAGCTGGTACCTGCTGTCTGCTGTTCTCAGTCAAAGGTGAGGTCACAGTACCAACTTTACGTCTTATGAAATGAGCATGTGAAAGGGAACCAAATACTTTCCAGGTGGGCCTGACAGTCTCATCTACATGGACAGGACATTGGCACCTGCTCTTTTCAAGTTCAGCGTGGGAGGCAACAAGGCCTCTGCTCCACCAGTGCTGTTAACCTCTTCCTTCTTGCAGCACCGTTTGATATCTTTACAACTGCAAGGTAATAGAAGGAAAATTCCCCATTAGTCTAAGTAACTGGTTACTGTGGCCATACATTTGTCTCTGATGTGAGATTCAGAGTACTCTAAGATTTTTTTAGCAAGTTGGCTAGCGAGGGCTGCTGAATCAGGTTCATGAGGTAGCCTGCCTCAGTAAATAAAGTAGAGGGTGGTTGAGAAAGAGTTCCGACATTCCTCACACCTGGCATCACTGTCTGGCCTCCGTGTGCATGTGTGTATACATGTGGCCATATACACCTATACAGATACATACACAGACAACTACCGTTACCACACACCCATATGCACATGCTGAAAAAAAAAGAAGGAAAAGGAAATAATACTCTCAGCTGGGAGTGGTGATAAACGCTTGTGGTCCTAGCATTTGGGAGGTAGAGGCAGGAGGATCCGGTTCTTAGCGAGCTTAAGACTCTCAAAAAGTAGTAGTCTTTTTTTTTTTCATTCTTCATGTTTCTATGTATTACAGAGATGAGCATTATGTGTGGCATCTGAATATTTTTTAACAATGAACTATTTGTGTGTGGAGTTTAGTGAGCCGACTGGTTGGTTGCATGCACTGGCAAGCTCTTGCTGCAAGTAACTGGCAACTGAGTTTGTAAATAGGTGTGTTCAGGACTAGAACATGTGGGGGTAAGTAAGTTGACTGTGCCATATGCAATGAGGACTTCTAAGAGGATAAGTAGAAAAATGCAGTCAGGCTTGGTAGTGCAGGTGTGTAATTCCAGCTGCTTGGAAGTGGAGGCAGGAGGATTACAGTTCAGGGTTTGCTCGGGCAACTTAGCAAGACCTATCTAAAATTTTTAAAAAAGTTAAATAAAAAGGCTGGGGATGAAGTTCACTGGTCGTATGCTTGCCCAGCAAGTGTGAGGCCATAGTCCCACGGGACAAGGAAGATCCCTTGTGTGTCCCAATGTTCATTCCCTCTTTTCTGTTTGCACTGATGCTCTCAACTTGGGTACCATCAACCTACATCCATAACTCTTCCTCTGCTGGCTCCTCACCATTTACCAGCAGACTCAACTTCATAGCCTTCTTTCATATCTATGATCAAAGTTTTAAAGTTTTCATTCTCCTTAGGTCCTATGGGAACTTTCTTCACATGAACTTTGTTCTCTATGTAGATAGTCTACTGCTCAAATTTGCATCAGCCTCCTTATTAACTTAATGCCTCAGCTCAGGTTTTCATTCTGCCAGCTTCTGTGTCCACCTAGTTCATCCTGCTTCAAGGAGTTTTCCTGCCCCGAGCAATAGTCCCATCTTAACTTCTGCAGCAAACATAGTTCATCTGCCCATTTAGCACCTGGTCTATGTCTGCACCCTTTCTACCCATTCCCAGTGGTAGATGTGCTACATCTCACTGTATAAGTGATACACTTCCAGAAAAAACTGAGTTCCTGAATTAAAACCAACTATCCCTTGCTAGGGGTGTGTGTGTAGGAGGGGGGTGTTGTCAATAACTATTATGAAGGGACAGTGAGAATGTCAGGGAAAGGACACACGGGACTGTGATATGGTCTTACTGTGTTGCCCAGCCTGGCTCAAAATCCCCAGCTCAACTGGTTCTCCTTTTATGGACTTCCAGGTAGCTCGTGGAGGCTCCAGCCACCACTACTCCCCACTGCTCGAGTGACATTGAAAGAAAAACCCATAGAACCTTGTGGTTAGTGACTTATCTAAGCTATTGTGCTTATTTTTATTTTTGTGTCGTTCAAATTCTTGAAACGGTGGGTTCCATATACATCCAGACTCCTGGGCAAAGAATGTCTTCCTTTTATTTGTTCTAAATTGCCCTTTATACTGATGATCCTATTTAAAGCAGAAGGTCTATATGCCTTTTAAAGGTTAGGGCACTGTTTAGCCAGACACCCAAATATTTATACACAGAGATCTACATGAGTGTTGTCTGATTAATGCTTGTCTTCTTGGGAAAGCTGTGAATAATGTCAACATGAACTACATTATTCCTGCTAGGAATTCATCCATTTAGTTTAACTTGCATGTAACGACACCTGAAAGCCAGGAGCTGTTTGCTGAGTGCTGTTGCAATACTGTTGTAGCTCATTCATAACGAGTGGTGCTGCCAAATCTTCTGCATACCAAATGGGGGACTTGGCATGAGTGGGAAACTTAGGTGCTGCTGGAAATCCTTAATATGTGATGGATATAAAGGGGGAAATGTGGCAAGTCTCAGGGAAACCCTTGTTTGGACAAAAAGAACCTTTGATAATAAAATTGAACTGGAAGTTAAAACTATGGTCCTAACCACGTGACTTGCATTAGCGTCTCTGAGATTTCTTAAGAGAGCTCTGCATGGCGCTTTGAAGTAGGCCAGCAAGGTCTGGTGGAGAAGCTGAGCTTCCCCCACTTGTCTTCCGACTATTATTATTACCTTTTAAATTCTCTGTTGTTACGTGACTTTTCTGTGTGCATTTCCTTTCTTTTGAAACTTTTTCTTCCCCTGGTCATTTAGCCTGTGCAGACCCTTCTTTCCATGCTCCCCTTTCTGGCTCTCTGCCTATAACCCCTCCCTGCCAGATGTCCCTTTGCATTGTAAGGTATGGGATTTTGCAATGTGAGGGAACTTGGAACACTTACACTAGTCTTTTCTTTTTAGAGGTGAGGCTAAAAAACCCAAGACAAATGAACTTACCTCCTGCGCTGGGAAGAGGAACCCTCAATTGAGGGACTGACTCCACCAGACTGACCTGGGGCATGCCTGGGAGCATTTTCTTTTCTTTTAAAACACACACACACACACACACACACACACACACACACACACACACACACACACAGTTATATAATTTTGATTATTTATATATATAAATTGAAAAAGGCTTGTTTGTTTTTCCTAATTTAATTTTTAAATTTTTTTGGCCGGGTGGTGGTGGCGCACGCCTTTAATCCTAGCACTCAGGAGACAGAGCCAGGCGGATCTCTGTGAATTCGAGGCCAGCCTGGGCTACCAAGTGAGCTCCAGGAAAGGCGCAAAGCTATGCAGAGAAACCCTGTCTCGAAAAAAATTTTTTTTTTTAATTTTTGAGATTATAATATCATTTCCCCCTCCCTTTCTTCCTTCTAAACCCTCCCATGTACCTTATCCCTTGATCTCTTTCAAATGCATGGCCTCTTTTTTCTTTAATTTTTTAGCACGTATATGTGCATGTGTATATGTGTATATATAAACAGACACACACACATTCCTAAATATATAAATATAATAGGCTTAGTCTGTATAATGTTACATGTATGTTTTCAGAGTTGAACATTTGGTATTAGACACCAAATGGATGTGCTCTTCCTTGGGGAAGACTATGTCTCACACTCTCTGAATTCCTTCATTCTCTATACTTATTTGTGTAGGGTTGAGGCCTTGTGAGATTCCCCCCCCCTTCTACCTTAACATGCCATTTTCTTAATTAATGATTAATGTGAAAGGGCCTGTATTGGAGAAATTATTTTGGCCACTCCACGTAGTTAAAAGGATATTTATTTAATGGCGTAACTCACAAATTAAGTAATGGGTAGGTCGCAGGGTCTGGGGAAGGTGTAACGCAGTCCAGCGGTGTTCTCTGGAGCTCTGCGCAGTCCACCTTCACCATTCAGCATCCGGGCACCGAGAGCGCACACAGAGAGCGCGCTGGCCCATCCAACTCTCAGGTCCCCAGGTGCCTCCCCTCGCCCTGCCTTGTAGGCGTGACAGTTGCCAGAGTCTCAATGGGGGTTGGAACTTCCAGATCCAAGCTGGAATGGCTACCCACTACAGGCCTGACCCACTGCGGGCAGCCCATCCTTGGGCAGGTGGTCCTTGCCTGGTTGAGCAGATTGAACAAGTCATGGAGAACAAGCTGGTAAGCAGCATTCTTCTATTCTCTGTCTTGCCTTCCTTCCATGATCGACTGTAAAGTATAAGATGAAATACCATCTTTCTTACCCAGGATGCTTTTGGTCATGGTGTTTCTCATAGCAACAGAACCAAACTGGAGCACCTGCTCCAGTCATGCAGATGATGAGTGACTGAACCCCAGGAAACCACCACACTACATCTTAGTGTTGAAAGAGACTGAATGGCATCTCTGCTGCTCATCCATCCACTCCACGCAGAAGGGATTTCTTAATATTCCAGCATAGACAGTTTGAGAACAGTCCCAGGAGAATAGCCCCCTTCTGGCTTATGCATATTATTATATTGTTGGAAAATTTTCAGAGAGACCTGCTCTTCTCACCGACCCTGCTTCTGTCCACGGGAGCTACAATCAAGACTTCCATGTGAGTCTTTTCTTCTTTTCTTTTAAAAACATTTTGACAGGTCTTCCTACATAGCCCTGAAACTAACTATGTAGACCAAGCTGGTCTGGACCCTGCTGAAGATCCTCCTGCTTCTGCCTCCCTAGTGTTGAGCTCTCAGACATGGCCCCTTCCACCACCTGCCTTGCTCTTGTTTTTTTCTCTTTTCTTTTCAGGTGACTAAACAGTCAGGTTCTCTTGTACCGTTCCTGCCCTCGTCACTCACACTTTGGTTCCTCATACCATGTGGTTTACATTCCCTCTTCACCTTAGAGCCCTCATCTGGCTGATCCCAGCCACTGCTATCCTTGCACGGTGACAGCAGATTAGGGCACACTCCTTCAAGCAATATTTAGGCCACACAGACTGTAAAGCTCTGCTATCTATCCTGATCTGGGTTTTGATCCGGTGTTACTTCTCATCATGTGTGTTCACGGTGTTGGTTTACACCGAGCTGGACGTGAGTCACTTCTCATAATGCACATTCATGCTGTTGATTTATGCTGATCAGGCCTGCCTGAAATCTCCAAGTCTCTTCTTGCCAAGAAGCCAGATCCTATGCACTTCTCTTATCTGATTGTGTTGATCACAGTGTCCATATAGGTCTTAGAGGCATTTCTATAGAGTCTAATCATTATGGTGCATGCCTGTCATCCTATCATTTGGGGAGCTCAGGTAGCGCCATCAGGGCTTTGAGGCCAGTGTGCCTGATGCTATGAGGTTGAGTCTCAAGAAAATGGAACCCCCCTTTAAATATTCCTGGTTTTGTATCATTTCCCCAGCACTCTGGGTGCTTTCTAGCTTACTTGTTCCTGTACTTCACATGCATGGATAGCTTCCTACTGGTGAGCAACCGATGCTGATCAGGGAGTAAAAATATTCTTGTGATAATTAACTCTCCACAATTCTATAATGGTATCTGTGACAGGTCATGTGCTTCAGAGTGGAATGAACTATACCCCATCTGGTTAGTTAAGATTCATTGGCTTACAAGCACTAGAATCATTTGGAAGAACTCTGTTGCATCTTACAAAGGTATAGGGAGGATGTTGTTTTCTACAGACACCTGACTGCCAATATTTTCCATTTACCTTTCAAAAACAAAAGTTTACTGTTTTGCTGCAGACCATGAACCTAATTTGGGCCAAGATTTGACTCCACGTTTCCTGCTCCCCAGGTAAATTTTCTTTCTTCCGAATCACTAATGCTGAAGGAAGAAGCAGCTTACTTTGTTGAAAGCACCATTTTAACTATGGTAGGATCATCAAATCAAAGCCCACCTCTATTTTACAAAGAATAGTTTTCCAATTTTACAAAGTAATATTAACAACTAAGAAAACATTTTTCAATAAGACGTTTTGTTGAAGAATAGTTAACAAGTTTTATTAGTTTATTTTGTGTTGCTGTAACACAATAACCAGTGCTAGAGAACTTTTATCTCTTTATTCTAGTGGCGGGGGGGGGGGGGGGAAGGGGGGCGAGAGAGAGCAGGTGGGGGGGGCGGTTCATATGGAAAATCAGTAGACTGATGCTGAAACTCTAGTGGAGGGACCTCTTAGCTGTCTGGCAATACAGCAGAAAAGTAAAAAGAGGGGCAGCCATGTACCAAAGGGCCAGCCAAGTATGCTGAGTGGATTCACATTTAAACAAGTAGAGTTCCAAACTTTTTCTCATTGATCCAGCATGGGGGTGAAGCCCCATGACCTGGTACCTCCACACCGTCTTAGTTGGGGGCTAAGCTTCTAGCACATGAATCTTTGGGAGGAAAAAAAACACAGAAAAGTACTGAATTGTGTATATAAAATAAATAGCTATGGAATTGTTCATAAGAGACCATATATTTCCCATATACAGATGATCCATTGCTTATCACAGTTTAATCTATCATTTTTAACTTTGTGGATGGTTTGAAAGTGATATGCATTCAGTTGAAGCTGTATTTTGAATTTTGAAATTTGATATTTTTCTGGAGTGTTAATATGTAGACAATACCCTCTCAAGATGTGTTGTTCGATATAGTAGCCATGCCTGCCTATCAAGTACTTATAATGTAACTACTGCAAGTGCAAGGGAGGCATTTTGAAATATAAATGAAAAAAGATAAACATGGCTAGTGGCTTCCATACTGGACAGCGAAGCTCTAGAATATGGGGGCCAGATGAGTGTCCTGCTAGGGACAGATACTGTCAGGTATGACTTCCATGAATTCTCTATTTGAAGAATTATTAATATAAGCTATTCCTAGGCAATGCCAACATAGCTAACCAAGTAAGAAAAAAATGAATCTGCCAGTTTTTACATTTAGTAGATTTAGAATCAAATAGTCTTGGGATGGAGCAGGGTCCCAAAGCAAGCTTTGCTGTTGTGGATGCACCAGTGGGATCAGAGTGGATGCTACTGAGCCGCTGCATCAGCAATCGTGATATACCAATAAAAGACAATAGTAAATAAGATACTGTTTTATGAAGGTTCTTCCCTTTCCTCTGATTATGCACATATGCAGTTACATTTTTGTAAGATTTCTGAAACTTCATTTACATTTTAAGAATGTAATAATTTTTAAAGCATCCGTTCTGGTTTATTTGCCTGTCACTAGTTAAGTTGCAAATGATGTAGGAGCCAACAGGGGAATCTTAAATCTTTCATTAGCACAGGCTGGTCTCCAGAGGGGCGGTGACTTGCACTTGGATTTATTCCAAGTCCCAGGAAGATATTTTTCAACATTCCTAAAGACAAAACCAATTCTCTTAGCCGCTCATGGGCCAATAGTCTTGTCTGTCCTCTTGAGAACAGGACTTGGGTTGCAGTGGAAAGGGACCCAGCATATCTATCCCTGGTTTAGCCTTGCCTCCCCACTATTCCTTGGAGCCCAGGTTGGTTTCACAGTTGATCTGATCCAGGATTTCATAATGGCTCCAAGTCCCTGACCAGCAGTCCCCTAGGGAAGGTATGACCCCTTGGTACAGCCTGGGGTTACTTTCTCCTGACTTCCACCAGAGCTGGTTAATCCGGAAGCCTGAATCTAGGCTTGTGCCCTAGGAGAGTGACGGAAACTGTGACAAATCCAGCTTTGTGTTTTCTTCTCCTTTTCATTTTCCCGAGGCTAAGGGTACAGCGTAGATTTCCTTGGGGGTACTTTTAATTTAGATAGAATTAGGCACCAGTGGGATGTGTGTGAGCAGGAGGAGGCACTGTTTTCTAGGTTCTTTTCAGCAGTGGGCAGCATGTTTAGACTACCTTGTCAGGATAGGACCCCGAATCACCCACAAGAGGGCAGCAAATGATTTCCAATCTGGTTTTGATTCCCTTAAAAAAATCATTTTGCTTTGCTTCCAGAGAGCTTCTATTTAGTCAAGAAATAAAAATTTGCCACTGATGGGAGGAATGGGACCTGGCTTTCATTTCCCTGCACGTTCTTGTTAGCACAGCTTATCACTGGAGCGTGGCAAGTGTGGGCTGGTGGTCCCCTGACCCCGAGATGGGTGGAGAGCGCGCCTCTTTGCATGCTCAGCTTTTGAGGTCAGGGTTTGTTCCCAGGGAAAGGAGGCTTTTACACTGCATTGGGTAGTACCAAATACATTTATTGTTTTAGCACCCCTTGTTCCTAAAGATCCTTCTCACTACACTGATTACCAAATTATTAGATGTTAATCAGTTGACAACTTACATCCCTAGGAGGCTAAGGAAGGGGTCTTGGAGGAGCCTTTTCCTTGTTGATCACAGGGTTGGACCTTGTCCTCTAAGTGAGTGTATATCATCACTCCTCTGTTTCCATCATGGAAGTTACAGACAGGCCCAGGCTGAATTATGAGTTTGGCCCTTCCCTGACATCCTTTCATTTCCCCTCTCTATGTCCTCCTGTCTCATGGGAGGGTCCTTCTACAGTCTCCACATTCAAATCAATGAATATTTATTAGGTACTTCTGCAGGAAAACCACTGGGTACATGCCTTGAGGGACATAAAATAATACCCACCAAAACTTACGTATTAGATATGTGTGCTTAGTTCATTTGCTGACATTTCATTATCCCCCAAACAATCCTATAAAGTAGGTATTATTTCTAATATACAAATGGAGAGATCGAGGTTGTGGGATGTTAAACAATTTGTCACTTAGCTTGTCAACAGAAGCAGGGACTTGAATGCAGACCTCACTGACGCCAGACCCTAACCACAATGCCATATTCCTAGAAAGGCATTTAGTACCAAATATCTTCTAAGTTAATGCAGTAGCTCTCTGATATGGTGCATATAAGAAGTATCTAGGGAGCTTTTAAAGGAGGTGTGTGTATGATGTGTGTGTGTGTGTGTGTGTGTGTGTGTGTGTGTGTGTGTGTATGTGTGTGTGTGTTGGAATTTCCAGGCATTGGCATTTTGTAAAGGTTTCCAGGTGATTTTGAATCAGGGTTAAAAGTCCTGCTTTGATGGGTGGGAAAGAGTGTAGGATATGAAGTCCATACATGAAAAGAAAGAGAGAGGTGTGTTTGTGTGTGTTGGGACTGCTTGTCAGTGTTGTTCAGCTGTTCTAGCGGGTAGGTGACTATTCCTGTCAAGGTCAGCGCCTTTGTGCAATGGTCCTCATCTAGTAACAGTTATAAATAGCTCATTTTTAAGTGTCTGTCTTTATGTGCCCCAGTTCTTAGCTTACGCACTTACATTAACCCTTTGTTAGTACTGTAATTGCCATTATATGCTACTCATATAAATGGGTTTATTGTCCATCTCATCATAACTTAGTGTTAGAACTTAACTTGTCATCAAGCCTAAGGTATGATATGTTCTAAGATACAATATATTTTATATATGCTAAGAGGTAAAGGAAAAACATAACCAATTAACTATAAATCATCCTAAATTATGATTTTGCAGAGATATGAAATGTGAAAAAACACATATCTTAAAGCGAATGAGATAGAGTGCATTCAGTGGGTGCGTGACAGAATTTGTGGCCATTTTTTATTCTATAGCACATGCTCATATACCGAATGAACATTTTCGTGAAAGTAGATTAAGAGAGAGATCTGATTTCAAGGATTTGGGGGGTATGCAATTGCTTTTCTACTGTTTTGGTAAAGATGCCAAATGTCAATGCATTGACAAAATGTTTTTCTAGAGAAACTGGGAAACGTCAATGACAAGGCGCACAATAGTAGTCTTATTGCCCTGGCCACTGGTCATCTAATTCAAGAAGAGAAAGAGAAATTAGCCAGTTTCTAATAATTTTTCCTTTGACTGCTATAATTAGTTCATCATCATGCTTTGTTTTGGCTGGTAGAGATCTTGTGTCCGCTGTTGGTGCTCTTGGAGAAGGAAGAGCAAGCCCACTGTTGGGACAAATAGCAAAACAGACACTGGCCTCACTGCGTTGCAACCACTGGAGGACAGGTTCTGTATCTTAACTTCTTAGCCATAACACCTGCTACAGAGCACAGCAACCATAGATGTGGTGTGAGCTGAACTATGAGAACAGTGAAGGAGACGGGGTGAACCTAGACAAGCCCATATAATGTAAAACATGAAAGAAAAAATAAGATCTTCCTACACGGCGCTTTATATGTGGTAGGAGATGGAACAAACTGTGACAGGAAAAACTTGTGAACTGAAATTGTGACATGCTCACTGAGAAAAGCTTTCAAGGTGTTAATAAACGGTGAGAGATTTGGGGATCACATTTATGTGCAAGGATCTCCTTGCATACAGGGATTCTGATAAAATGTAGATTCTTATAGGCCTGGAGATCTGCATTTTTAACGAAGTCCCAGGTATTGTCCATACCTCCTGGGCCAGCAGCATCTTGCAGACAGGAGAGGCATGAGACGTGTTTTACGGAAGAAAAGAGTTTGTGATGCCAGAGGCGGTACTGAGGAGCACTGCAAACACTGTCCTGTTTCTTTCAGCCTCACATTCAGTTTTCTCCTGGTGTGTTAGGATTCCACCTCACTAGCAGCCTCCTTCAGGTGGCCTCAGAGGGAAGCAGGGAGCTTTCCAAGTTTTGAAACTACTTTGAGATTGTGAACAGATGTTTCTGTCATCTAGAATTTGTTTGAAGGTTGACATGATGTTTGAGGACCCCTAAATTGTCAACAGAGATGAGAAATTCTTGAACACACTAAAGAGGATCCCTTGCTGAGGGCTGTTACTTTTTCTCATTTTCCTCTTATGTTGTGGTTCTCATTTCCCCAGCTTAATGTAGTGAAAAGGCCCAGCTCTGTGT